>NW_026652281.1:88795132-88808685 GCF_009828535.3 Hylobates moloch
AGGGGCCGAGTCCCGGGGCCGGGGTCGGGCGGGCGGGCCCGCGGGGAGGCCGGGCAGGGGGCGCTGCCCGCACGTGCGGCCCAGCCCGCCCGCGGCCCGCCCCGCGCCTGTCATGGCTGCGGGCTGCTGCCCCCGCCCCCCGGCCCGCAGCCCCCGGCGTCGGGACCCGGCCGCCGCGCCTGTTGCGTGGGGTGGAGGTGAGGGCCGGGCGGCCAGGGCGTGGGGAAGGCGGGCCCTCTTCACCGTCCCGCGCGAGCTCGGGGCCTCCCCCGGGTTGGGTTCCCTCCCGAGGGTCGGGCTTCCCTCCATCCTGCAGCCTCTTTCCCCGCCCGTGCTGTCTCGCCTCCGTGAGTCATGACAGGGCGTCCCGCGCGGGTACCCGATGTCCCGGAGCACGGGACGTCCCCGGCGCTTTCCCAGGCCTTGCCTGTCGGTTCCGACCGCATTGCCTTCCCCGCGATCCTTCACCCCGAGTGCCTCTCCCCGTCTGCAGCGTGGCCCGGACCCCACCAGCCCCCGTGTGTGCGGCCGCGGTCGTTTTCTGGGTACCTGGGTGTGGGACCTGCGGGATGGCTCCAGGGCTCTCTGCGTGGACATCCAGCCCAAAGCCAAGCACGACCCGGAAAGCCCGGGTGTCTCACTGGCTGTCACAGCTGCCAGCTCAGACTGGTTTCTGTTTGTTCTTATTTTTATTTTTTTAAAAATTTTTTTGGGGTGGGGGGGTTGGTTTGCTTTTTTTCCTTTTTTAAGAAAAATAAAACTTTTCGGAACAAAGTAGATGAGAATTTTGTTGTTGTTGTTGTGATATTAACAGTGCTACAGTTACTTTCCTGAAAGTCTGGGATTTGACGCTATTGTGACATTTATTTATGTGAAATATTCATACCTAAGAATTTCCCTGTATTAAAGTTTATTTTCATTAATAAAATTACCATCAGAATTTAGTTTCTCAATTTTGCATGCTACTTTTCACCTTTTCCTTTTTTCCAGTTCTCCTTAAAATCTCCAGTTCTACTTAACCAGCTATGATCTTAAACGAAAAGAAGGCTTATCTTGTGTAATGTTACTCACTCCCTAGACTCTAGATAACTGTAGAGGTAGTTTTAAAAGAACCACTAGGTGTGCAAACACTTAAATGTACAATAGCTGAACTTAAAGGAGGATTCTACATTGCAGAGGGAGGAGTTTGTTTTTGTTTTTTGCAATGCAAAAGGATGATCATAGTGTTTCTTTTCCCTTGGGTTTACAGAACGTGAATTTAGAGATGCTGTGTTGTAACAGGCCGCGTGGAGCCTTACGTTCGATATTTGATAAGTATTAAATAAAAGACTTCTCTTGCTCGAAGCAAGTTCTGTCTGCATTGTGTATCTTCGAAGACTTTCCATTTCTTCTAATTCTTTTTTCTTTTTTTGGTATTGAGACGGAGTCTCGCTCTGTCACCCAGGCTGGAGCGCAGTGGCGCCATCTCAGCTCACTGCAACCTCTTCCTTCTGGGTTCAAGCAGTTCTCCAACCTCAGCCTCCCCAGTAGCTGGGATTACAGGTGCACGCCACCACGCCCGGCCATTTCTTCTATTGCTTTAAAAATTCATGTTACGTAGTTATAGTTTACCACAAAGTATTGGCAGGTCTCTGTCTTTGGAGAGTTTCCTATAAACTATAGACCATATAATGTAGACGTGAAGTCTGTATTACAGACCTGAAGTGCATTGGGAAAAGTGGTTGCCTCCCAGTTTTGGTTAAGGGTAACTGTCATTCCTGAACAGTTTCAGGTAAGTATGTATGGTATTGTAGTTAAAAACAGCAACAACAAAAAACCCTTGTGATTGATTGACCAGGAGATGATATCCTAAGGGCACAGGAAATAACCAAAGATAAAAGCAATGCTAGTCAAAAACGTACTAAGGAACGTGTATGAGCAGGCTGCTTTAATCGGGGGCTGCTCTAATAGGGAGGCTGAGGCAGGAGAATCACTTGAGCCAGGAGTTCAAGTCCAGCCTGGGCAACTTAATAAGACTGCATCCCATCTAAATATGATGCTTTTATAACCAGTAAGATCCTCTTCTTGGATAGAGTGCTGGCTAGAGAGAATCGGGACTTTGTCACTTAACTGTGTAGATAATATTAAGTTTATTGACATCTGTGAGCCTTAGTTTCCTCCTGTATAAAACTTTGTTTCCTCCAGTTTTATTATGGTAGGATTCTAAGTACCCTATGAGGTCTATCCCTCTGAAATCAAAAACTGTTATGGAGTGGGCAGGTATGAGTACAGATAGAAAACGGTGTCCATGGAAAAAGCCTGTGACAAGATAAGATTAAGGAAACCGTAGAATTTTCAACTTGGAAGTATCTTTAGAAACTTTTAACTACAAACTTTTTATCTAATGCAACCGAATGCTTTCTACAAGGCACTGTGCTAGACCTTCCTGGTTTACCTCTGGAAACAGGATAGAGCTGAAGGAGGGGCTCAATATATGAATTTAAGAGGCAAGAACTGAAGTAGGAATACAGATTTTAAAGTAAAATCTATTGAATCAATAGTAAAACAAAATTTTAGTACATATGAAAAGTTAAGATTTTCTAAAGATGTATTTATTGATCGAAATGTCATAGAAAAAAAAGCTTACCCCCCGTAAATAACAGAAGAAAAATGAAATCCTAGAGAGTCTATAAAGAAAAACTGACTGAATTAATCTACTGGGGAAATTTCATCAGGTAATGAGTGAATAAAAAACACAGGTAAAGAATATGGAAACGAGGCAGTTGGTTAGAGTAAAAACTAATGGAAGCATGTTGTAAGTGCTTGGAAAACTTCAGAAGCCAAAGATTGGAGTCAGAAGAGATTTATGGATACTGATGAGATAGAGTTATTTTAACCTTTCAAATTCTTTGAAGTTGTCTTAACGTGGGATATAGATTTCTTATATAAGATTTAGCCTTTTTACACTTATTTACTTGTAAATTTAAGGTGCCACATTCCAGTTTTATAACTTCTGTAGCACTTTGTGCCTCTGTTTACTTCCTTATTTGGGCTTCACTCCCTTACTTTTCCACCTCTTGGAATTTTACCAGTCTGAATACTCAGGTCAAATTCCACCTTGTGAATAAAATCATATCTTGTCCTTGTAGCCCTTAGGGATTTCTCCTTCCCATGAGATCTTAGTATTATTATTTGTTGCACTTATTTGACATAACGTATACAACTTCCTGACATTTCCTCTATTGTATTTTCTTTAAGCTTTCAGAAACACTTTTTGCGTCTTTCTTTTAGAAACAGTTGGAAAGCTGATCAAGTGACAATGGGAGACCCAGAGAAGGGGAAACCACTTTGAACTGTAATTTATTCTCTGGACTCAAAGTCATTCACATCCATTTATTCATTAAACATACATATTATGAAGTGCTCCCTTAATTTATGATATATGTATTAAGTGCATAATAAATGATCCCTGCCTTCATGGAACCTACCGTCTAACAGTGCAAACAGATAAAGAACAAGTAAATAAACAAATGTAAAATTACAACTTATGATCAATTCAGTGAAAGAGAAGAACAGACTGCTATGGTGGAGAAAATGGGGAGAAATTAATGTTGTATTCTCAGAGAAGGCTTCCCTCACTTGGTGATACTAAGTGGAAACAAAGAATAAGAAGACAGGTCAGGAGAGAAAAGAGTTTCTTGGAAGAGAGAAAAATATGTTTGAAGGCTATGACACAGGAAAGGACTTAATTTTTGAAAGAAATGAAAAGTTCAGGATGGCAGAAGCATAATGAGGCAGAAAACCATATGAGCTGAAATAAGAGATAGAAAGCAGATTATACAGGGCCTTGTAGGGCATATTAAAGACTTACAGGTTTTACTAAAGACGTTGCAGTCGTTGAAGATTTTGAATTAGAGAAGTGATACGCTTTCATCTACATTTTTAAAATGCTACTCTGAGAATGGATTGGAGAAAGGCAAGGGTGAAAGTAAAGATACTGTAATACTACAGTAGTCCAGGAAAAACATGATGGTAGCCAGATTATACATATATTTTAGAGAGGAGATGGTGAAGTGTGGAGGAGGAACAACTGACAGATTCATGATGGATTGGATGTGAGAAGAAAAGTGTCAAAAATGATTTCCTGGTTCCTGGCTTGAGAAACTAGATAGATGGTGGTGTGTGATTTACTGAGATGAAGAAGATGAGGGAAAGGAAAGATTTGGCAAGAAAACAAGTTTTGAACACCGTCCCTGGACAAGTGCTTCAGAAGAAGAAGTCTGCCTTTATCTGAATGATAAGCACCTTAGAATAGGTTTAGCTAGAAGTGTGATACCATACAATGACATATTCATATTGTGTTATTTGAGAGGAAGAAGCAAGCTTCATATTTACGTTAGAAAAACTGGTGAAATGATCTTTTTTAACAATGCATTTCAGTTTTTGAAAATTTATTTGAATATTTTCAGAATGGATTATATTAAATATGAAAATTTGAGAGAAATAAACTCAATATAATATTGAATGGATATATATAGTATTGGGTGATGGTATAGAATATAAAAGTTTTATAATCTTGATATTCTCAGGAGAGTAGCATTCTTTTCAGTTATTAGCTTGTAAGGGAGCCTGATAATAAATTAATAATTTTTAATGAGGCTTCTCATTTAATGGTGCTTATAAGTAGAAGTTATAGTTCAGTCATTACTATTATTTATCAAATAGCTGTCAGATACTGATGTTTCTGTTATAATTTGGCATTATGAAGTTAACCAAGCAAATACTAAGTTTGCTGTTTGTTTGATTTTTACTATATTTCAAAACATTTTAAAACTAGTAATTTTAAACATTGTTATTGCTATAGAGGGACATAGTCTGAAACCAGAAAAAAGATGACCTTTCTTGTCTAGTGGTCTTTTCATATTAGTTTACCTACTAATCAGTAGCAATATAAAGAATATTCAATTTTATTCTATTGGAAATCAGTAACTATGATTCTGAAAGAAAACTGCTAATATATCTTGTTCTTTTGTAAGAGGAAGGAAAAAATGATATGTTTTGGTTCTGTCTTTGCAATGTTTATCTTTAAAATGGCAATCAAATAGTCACTAAAATTTTTTTCTTCCGTTTAAGGAACTGAGTACCTTTATCTAAAAAAAAAAAAGGGGCCGGGCGCGGTGGCTCACGCTTGTAATCCCAGCACTTTGGGAGGCCGAGGTGGGCGGGTCAAGAGGTTAGGAGATCGAGACCACAGTGAAACCCCGTCTCTACTAAAAATTACAAAAAAAAAATTAGCCGGGCGTGGTGGCGGGCGCCTGTAGTCCCAGCTACTCAGAGAGGCTGAGGCAGGAGAATGGCGTGAACCCGGGAGGCGGAGCTTGCAGTGAGCTGAGATTGCGCCACTGCACTCCAGCCTGGGCGACAGAGCGAGACTCCGTCTCCAAAAAAAAAAAAAAAAAAAATCTAGGAATTTAAGCTTACAGACTTGGTGTAGTCTGTTTTACAGTTGAAGCAACGGAGGTACAGAGAAACTGAGTTGCTTGAGGTTTCTAATATTAGGGAATGCTTTATTTCATGGGTTTCATAATTTAGTGAATTCACTATATATTCCAATATATGAACACACTTATTCTGCTTTGGTGAGTGTTTATTGAAATCAATATTGTTATTGGACCCTGAAAGCTTTCCTTATATTCTTTTCTAGTTATTCCCTTTTTGTATTCCTAGGGTGACCATTATCTTGATGTCTAAAACCCATAGATTAGCTCTGCCTATTTTTGAACTTTATTAAATGGAAGCATAGAATAAGTGTTCCTCGGGTAATGTTATTTTTGTGAGGCTAATCTGTGTTTTTCTTCCTTTTTTTTTTTTTTGAGACAGAGTCTTGCTGTGTCGCCAGGCTGGAGTGCAGTGGCACAATCAGCTCACTGCAACCTCAACTTCCCAGGTTCAAGTGATTCTCCTGCCTTAGTGTCCTGAGTAGCTGGGATTACAGGCACCTGCCACCACGCCCAGCTAATTTTTGTATTTTTAGTAGAGACGGGGTTTCACCACGTTGGCCAGGATGGTCTCGATCTCTTGACCTCATGATCTGCCTGCCTCGGCCTCCCAAAGTGTTGGGATTACAGGTGTGAGCCACTGTGCCTGGCCTAATCTGTATTTTTCTATATAGAAAGAGTTTATTCATTCTCATTGGTGTTGATTCTAATGTATGATGGATGTTTTTAGTTTTGCACTATTATGATAATACTGATATGAACATTCCTACACCCGTCTTTCGGTGCACATGTGCACACATTTCTGTCAAGTATGTACTTCTGGAAGTGGAAAAACTGGTCATAGAAATATGTATGTTCAACTTTAGCGGTAATGCCTTACGGTTTTTCAAATTTGTTGTTCCAATTTCTACTCCTTTTAGCAGTGTGTGAGAGTGCCAGTTACTTCACATTTAATTATGTGATTTGATGAAAATACTACTATATTTGAAAAATTTTATGCTCTTTTTTAATCTCTGAAGATGAGTATTTGATGATGAATAGCTATTTCTGCCTAAATGAGATACAGTACAAAGGAATATGAGATAACAAATAGAAACATCTTTAGTTCAAAAATGAATACCCATGTTGTACCTGTTCGATTATAGCTGATTCTAACAGAACCCAGTTTTATGTTCTTGAAGATAAATGGCAAGACACACTGTCTTTTCTTGATCCTTAAAAAAGTTTAGTTTTTAAAGTATAATGAACTTTAGGGAATATGGTGTGTGAAGAACAATAAAATTTACATCTAAACCTTAATCAAAGAAATTTTATTGAATGATAGAGAATAGAACTTTTGTCAAGGTAAACTTGATAGCTATTAGGTGGAATGCACAGAATACTTTGAAATAAGTTCCTGGGGAAGGAAGGGGGGAAATATGACAAAGATCTGTATTATTTTTGAGATTAATTGAAATTTGTCAGTAGTGACCAAAGTTCCCAGGGCTACTGATAGGGGATATACATCATAAGTAGAGACTTAAGCTATTACTTTCTTAGTATATCTTAGGTTGACGACTTCAAGAAGGGCACTAAGAGGCTAAATGATCTTAAGGTAGTGGGAAATTGGGCTTTATATATTTTATACCATTAGTAAGAAAAAAAAAATAATTTGTAGTATTCTAAGAAAAGCAGATTTGAATTGCTCAAAGATTTGAGTGAAATCACATTTGGAGGATATAATAGTGAAGATATGTCAGGTTTGATTGAATTTGAAATGCTAAGTAAGTGGATTCGGTAGACATGAAATCACTGTGTAGAAACTTACATGTAGTATTAAACTACTTTAAATGAATCAGAAAAGGAAGGAAAGCCATAGGGAAGAAAATTCAAGGTATGGTTTCATAGAAGCGAAGAAAATTTCCAGGAGGTGAAGGGGTTAATTGAACTGAGTTCAGAAGATTCTTAAAGCACTCAAAGCCTAAGTGGTATGTAATAAATGGGGACACATAGACAATTAGAGGCTTCACATAGAAGATAGAATTTGTGTTTAGCTTTTGTTGTCACTTTGGTTAGTGATAATAACTTTTCTTAGTGGTCAAAGATGGATTGAGAGCCATTTGGATTTGTCTAGTAGGTTAGTTACCTTTGAAAGTACATATTTATGGGGACAAATTACAGAGTACAAGAAGTTAACAAGTAAATGGGTATTTAGAAAATGGAGGCAACAGGTCACTTATTTTCAATATTTGGCATTGAATGGAAGAATAGAAATAGGATGATTTGGTTTTTACATTTGTGTTAAGGTAGGGAAGATTGGTCTGCTGATGCTCAAAGTCGGAAGAGAAGCAGGCAATTGCAAAGGGGCAGTTAAAGATCCTGGAGGGGGTACTGTGGGAGGGCATAAAGTCTTTTTGAAAGGCTAGATGGAAGGTTTTTTTTTTTTTTTTGAGGTAAAGGATCTATCTTTGGAAAAGAGCCATGCTTTCTTCTCTTAAGAATAGCTAGGAGAAAAAAGAGGTAGATACAAAGATAGATATAGTGCTTCCATCTGAAAAGATGGTTATTTAGTGAATATCAGCAGGAAAATCTCAGAAAACAAATTGTCCTTAGGTAAGAATGGGGAAGTTAGGACTGAAGGCTTGAGGGGAGAGAACATAAAATAACTGCAGTGAGATAGCCTAGTAACAGAGGAATATATTTTAAAATTTCTAAGGCAAAGGAAGGGCCATATTGAAGGTAAAGTGTATAAATTAATATTAACCTTGTATTAATAAGGTGCTAGTCATATAATAAATACTACAAATATAAATATGCCAAAAATGTTAATTTAATTGAACCAAGGACTAGCAATAAAATTACAGTGGTGATGGTAATACAGTATGGTAGGTTGAATGAATGAAAAATGTCACAAGGGTATTGAAGGTGATTAGAGAACAGTATTGGAGACTATTTAAGGCAAAATAATCTGAGGAGGTCTGGAGAACCCTACTGGTCATGGGAAAGTTTAAATGTATGCTCTTGGGAAAGCAGAAAAGAGGTGCTGGAGGTGACTGGTATGAGAGGGAAAGCTACATTTAGTTAAGCACTTACTACTGTATTTTGAGCATATTCTTTCGAAATCCTGTGACAACTGCACATTAGATGGTAATGACAATAACCTGAGTCTCAGTCTTTGACTTTTCTATTTAAAGCCTTCGAAAATAATGCATTTAGCTGATAGAGTGGCTTACATCTGTAATCCCAGCACTTTTGGGAGGCTGAGGTGGGTGGATCACTTGAGCCCAGGGGTTCCACACCAACCTGGACAACATGGGGAAACCCTGGCTCTACAAAAAAATACAAAAATTAGCCAGGTGTGGTGGTGCATACCTGTAGTTCCAGCTACTCGAGAGGCTGAGGTGGCAGGATTGCTTGAGCCCAGGAGGCGGAGGTTGCAGTGAACTGAGATCGACCACTACACTCCAACCTGGGCAACAGCAAGACCCTATCTTAAAAAAAAAAAATTCTGCATTTAAGTCAATTTTCTATTTTTAATATTAATTGAAATTTAGCATTAGAATAAATATTTAGGCTGGGAGTGGTGGCTCATGCCTATAATCCAGGTACTGTGGGAGGCCGAGGTGGGTGGATCACTTGAGGCCAGGAGTTCGAGACCAGTCTGGCCAACATGGCGAAACCCCATCTCTACTAAAAATACAAAAAATTAGCCAGGTGTGGTGGCACGCGCCTGTAATCCCAGCTACAGAAGTTGCAATGAGCTGAGATCACACCACTGCATTCCAGTCTGGGTGACAGAGCACAACTCTGTCTCAAAAAAAAAAAAAAAAAAAAGAATATTTAGATTTGATTTTGTTTGGGTGTAATGTTTAGGACCACTTCAATTAAACAACTAGGCCTGACTTAGTGGCAACTAGGAAATTTGTCATCTATTTTCAGTATCAGCCCAAAATTAGTTATCCTCAATCGGTTTTTATCATGATTAGAGATGAGATTGTATTTGTTTGAGACAGAGTCTTGCTCATCTCCTGTGCTGGAGTGCAGTAGCATCAGTCATAGCTCACTGCATCCTCAACCTCCTGAGCTCAAATGATTCTCTAACCTCAGCCTCCCAAGTAGCTGGGACCACAGGCACATGCCAACACACCTGGCTAATATTTAAAAAGTGTTTTGGAGAGACTGGGTCTCGCTATGTTGCCCAGGCTGGTGTTGAATTCCTGGGCTGAAGTGATTCTACAGCCTTGGAATCCCAAAGTGGAGATTATGTTTTTAAGAGTTTTCCTTTCTGTGATATGCAAAGCAAGACTAAATTAAGCGGGAATGCCAACAAAGTAAATAATTTAGTAAATGGCTATCTGCAGAGGGAGATGTTAATAATATAAGTAAGCATTAGATGAGTGCCGTTTAGCTTTGTCCTTTTGCTTATGTCTTTTGGTTTAAATTATTTTAAACCAAAGATTTCTTTGTTTTTTAAAAACCTTACATGAAAGCTCAATTTGTAAAATGAAAGCAAAATATTTCATGAAACCCAATTTGAAAACACAGAGTGTTTACACAGTGCTTTGTGTGTATTATTTTACAGTCATTTTTTGAGATCAGTACTGGTATAATCCCTATTTACAGATGAAGAAACTGAGCTTCAAAATGATTAAGTGTCTTGCCTAGGATTACATAGCTGGTAAATGATGAAGCCAGGATTCCAGCCTTAACATTCTGGTTCCAGAGCCTGTAAAACTGTGCTATAGGATCCTTTGTAGAATTCCTTTTTGATGAAAGTAGGATTCTTTCACTGAGGGATATGTGAAAATTAAAGTTAAAATTGGATTACTGGGGCTTTAAAAAATTGTAAAAATATCTGTAGCAAAGTTAATCATTTTAACTCTTTTTTAAGTGTACAGTTCAGTGGGGGCATTCTTAAAGTCATGAAAATGATATGTTGTTGCTTAATGCTTTTGAATTATTTTAGAATAATGTAAGGATTGAGGAGTTTACTTATTTTTTTATGTCATGGCATTATTGAATTCCTGAAAGCATATGAGTATTTACTGTGTGGCAGGAATTAAATTAGTAGATGTTAGGAATACAAAGATGAGTAAGAACCAGCCTCTGCACTCATCTTGTTTAGTAGGGATAAAGTAGTGTGTAAAATAGGGAATACAAAAAAAAAAATGAGTGTATAATAGCTTGCAGTGTTTGAGTGTGTAAAGGCTTCCCAAAGATGGTACCTGAGTTTAATCGTGAAGACATTACTTTGTTAAGAGGAAGGCTGGTGGAAGGGGTGATGTTGTAGGCATAGAGAACGTATTAATGGAGGTGTGAGAAAGTTTGTTGAATTCAGGCAACATTTCAGTGTAGTGGAAACATAGATTACCTATGAGAGTGGCAAATAAGAGTGGAGGGGCATTGATAACTTTGGGAAAGGAATAAAGTAGGAAGTATATATGTTGAGAGGGCAAAGATAAATTTAGATCTCATAAAATATGATATTGATTGGTGTAACATTTTTAATTTTTTAAATGAAAATACATTCAATACTATTAGATATAACAGGCTTGGATCTTGGTAATATTTCAGTAAGTCGACAAAGAATCTTAATCTATGTTTTTAGTTTTATAGGTCAATGAGGGGGAAATAGACAATTTTTGAGTACTTACTATGTTTTAGGACTTTGAATATATATATTTTTCTTCTTTGAGATGGAGTTTCATCATGTCACCCAGGCTGGTCTCAAACTTGTAGGCTCAAGAGATCCACCTGCCTTGCCCTCCCAAAGTGCTAGGATTACAGGCATGAGCCACTGCGCCCATACCGAATATTTTCTTTCTGAACTCTGCAACCTTTCTAAACCCTGTGATATAGATGGTGCAATGAGGAAACAGACTGAGGTTTGTTTGTTTTTTGTAGAGATGGGACTGTGTTGCCCAGGCTGATCTCCAGCTTCTGGTCTCAAGCAATCCTCCCACCTCAGCCTCCCAAAGAGCTGGGATTACAGGCATGAGCCACTGTGCCCAGCTTAGACTGAGAGGTTTTAAGAACCACTCAAGGTTACACAGCTTAGAATTAGCAGTTAGAATTTGAATCCACACCTAAGCTCCTTCAACTATGCCATGACTGGCTCATATTCGCCAGATATTTGTCTAATTGATTGGTGAATCTAATTTATTTTCTAATTAAACAGTCAAATGTTGTCTTAGTCCATTTTATGTTGCTGTAACAGAATACCATAGACTGGTTAATTTATATGGAAAAGAAAAAGAAATTTATTACAGTTTTGGAGGCTGGGAAGTCCAAGGTCAAGAGGCCTGCATCTGGTTTAAGATGCCTTACAAGCATTCACAAGAAGGCCCTCTGATGCAAGGCCTTCTACTGCATCATCCTGTAGTAGAAGGCAGAGGGGCAAGAGAGCAAGGCGTGACCAAACTTGATTTTCTTTTCTGTAACAAGCCCACTCTCTTGATAACTAACCTACTCCTGTGATAACATTAATCCATTCATGAGGGCAGAGGCCTCATGACCTAATCACCTCTTATTAGGCCCCACCTCGAAACAATGTTGCTTTGAGGACTGAGTTTCCAACACCTAAACTTTGGGGGACATATTCAAACTATAGCAAGTGTATAGATAATGCAGTTGGATTGTCAGAAACATGTCAAGGATACATAGAGCAGAGTTACAGATGGGGTTTAATAGAGTAGTATGCACATGAAATACATGGCATTAAAGCCCCTTATGTGGGCTTTCATAATGATTTTATTTATTTATTTATTTATTTATTTATTTATTTGAGGCAGATACTCGCTCTGTTGCCCAGGCTGGAGTGCAGTGGTGTGATCCCCACTCACTTTCTTGCATTTATTCTGTAATCAGGATGAAGCTTTCTTCCCAATGAAGCTTATGTCTGTGTTTTGGTTAGGGTAGTGGTGGTGTTTTAACTATTTTCTTGGGAGACTATCAAGTTTTTAAATTTCTGAATATGAATATAGAAAATAACCCAAAGTATAGCGTATAAGATACCTTTACAAGCATCCAGTTAAAACCTGTCATTGATGAGGAAACAGGGCCAGAGTTGAATTTGTTGTCAAATATTCAGTTATTACCAGAGATTAGAATTTTGATCTCTATTAAGAAGAAAACAACAATTCTAATAAGTTTTAATTTAAAAATTTCTCTTGGAACCTTTTGTCCTACTTTAAAAATGTCTGTTGTGGCCTGGGCAACATAGTGAGACCCTGTCTACAAATTTTTTTTTTTTTTTTGAGATGGAGTCTGGCTCTGTTGCCCAGGCTGGAGTGCAGTGGCGCTATCTTGGCTCACCACAGCCTCTGCCTCCCGGGTTCGAGCGATTCTCCCGCCTCAGCCTCCTGAGTAGCTGGGACTACAGGTGACCACTATGCCCAGCTAATTTTTGTATTTTTAGTAGAGACGGGGTTTCATTATGTAGGCCAGCCTGGTCTCAAACTCCTGACCTTGTGATTCGCCCGCCTCAGCCTCCCAAAGTGCTGGGATTACAGGCATGAGCCACCACGCCCAGCTTACAAAATATTTTAAAAAATTAGCCAGGCTGGTGGCACACGCCTTTAGTCTCAGCTACTCAGGAGGCAGAGGTGGGTGGTTCACTTGCGTACAGGAAGTCAAGGCTGCAGTGAGCTATGATCATGCCACTGTACTCCAGCCTGGGCAACAAAGCAAGACCCTGTCTCAAAAAAAAAAAAAAAAAGTTCGTTTAGGATTGTAAGTAATGATTAAGTCAATTAAGCAAAGATACATTATATGTCCATATAAAAGAATTACTTTCAGAATACTTTGGTTAGAAATTTTCTAAGCAGCCTGGGCACAGTGGCTCATGCCTGTAGTCCCAGCACTTTTTTTTTTTTTTTTTTTTTTTTTTTTTGAGACAGACTTTAGCTCTTGTTGCCCAGGCTGGAGTGCAATGGTGCGATCTCAGCTCACTGCAACCTCTGCCTCCCGGGTTCAAGTTATTCTCCTGCCTCTGCCTCCCAAATAGCTGGGATTACAGGAATGCGCCACCATGTCCGGCTAATTTTGTATTTTTAGTAGAGACAAGGTTTCTCCTGAACTACCGACCTCAGGTGATCC
>NW_026652281.1:88813685-88979437 GCF_009828535.3 Hylobates moloch
CGGTGGCTCATGCCTGTAATCCCAGCATGTTGGGAGGCTGAGGCGGGTGGATCACTTGAGGCCAGGAGTTTGAGACCAGCCTGGCCAACATGGCGAAACCCCATCTCTACAAAAAAATACAAAAATTAGGTATGGTGACACATGCCTGTAACCCCCCTACTTGGGAGGCTGAGGCACGAGAATCTCTTGATCCTGGGAGGCAGAGGTTGCAGTGAACTGAGATCGTACCACTGCACTCTAGCCTGGGGGACAGAGTGAGACGGTCTCAAAAAAAAAAAAAAAGTTAGGATGGTCACTTTTGTTACACGTATTTTACCACATTAAAAAAGGTTTTTTAATGGGCCATAAACTCAATGTCCAAATAATCACCGTTGCTATTTTTTTTTAAAGTTTCACAAAATATTTTTTTAAATCCAGTTTCTGCCTTACGTAGCATTCCCTCTCCCCCACCAAAAAAAGTTTGTCATTTTCATGAATAAATACTTATTATCTGATACTGTGTGCTACTATTTAGTAGATACTAAGGATACATCATATAAAAATTACTGACTTAAATTTTATGGGAGCATAGGCTTTAAGATAATATGTAAACTATAGAATGTTAGCTAGTACTAAGTCAGAAAAATAAAGCAAGGAAGGGGGAGTATGAAGCATTGGAGAGGGAAATAATGACATTTTAGAAAGGGCGATCAGGAAAGGCCTCACTAGGAATGTCACTTTTGAGAAAACTTACTGTAATGAAGGAACGGTATATTGAGCAGAGGGAACAGTAAATACAGAGTCCTGGAAGAACATATATTCCTGGTTTTCAAGATTATTTTTAATTGTAAGATCCATATGACAAAATGTGCTACTTTAACTGTCAAGTATACAGTGCAGTGGCATCAACTTCATTCACAGTGTTGTACAACCATCACCACTACCTGTTGCCATTTTTTTATCATCTCAAGGCACTGTACCCATTACCAAATAACTTCTACTCTCCCTTTCCTCTAGCCCCAGTAACCTCTAATTTAGTTTTATGTACCTTCTGTCTGTGAATTTTCCTATTCTAAATACTTCATATAAGTGGAATCATAATATTTGCTTTGTGTCTGACTGCTAATATCTCTGAACATAGTGTCCTCAGGGTTCATCCATGTTGTGGCATGTATCAAAATTTTATTACTTTTTATGGCTGAGTAAGATTCTATTATAAATATCTGTTGATGGACACTTGGATTGTTTCCAGCTTTTGTCTATTGTGAATAATGCTGCTATGAGTGTTCATGTACAGGTTCTGTTTGAGTCCCTATTTTCAGTTGCTTTTGGTGAATAGTATGTACCTAGGAGTGATATTGCTGGGTCATAAAGTAATTCTCTGTTTAGCTTTTTTAAATGTTTACTGATTTAGGCCAGGCGCAGTGGCCCATGCCTGTAATCCCAACACTTGGAGAGGTTGAGGTGGGTGGATCACCTGAGGTCAGGAGTTCAAGATCAGCCTAGCCAACATGGTGAAACCCTGTGTCTACTAAAAATACAAAAAAAAATTACCTGGGCATGGTGGTGAGCGCCTGTAATCCCAGCTACTCGGGAGACTGAGGCAGGAGAATGGTTTGAATCCGGGAGGCAGAGGTTGCAATGAGCCAAGATCACACCATTGCACTCCAGTCTTGGTGTCAGTGTGAGACTCCGCCTCCAAGAAAATATATAAAATTTTGCTTATTTAGTTTTTTGTTTGTTTTTGTTTTTTAGACACAGGGTCTCACTCTGTCACCTAGGCAGTAGTGCAGTGGCGCAGTCAGCTCACTGCAGCCTTGGCCTCCTGGGCTCAAGCAGTCCTTCTGCCTCAGTCTCCTGAGTAGCTGGGACTGCAGGCACACATGTACCCGTCTGGCTTGTTTAACTTTTTGAGGAGCCACCACACTGTTTTCCACAGTGGCTATACCATTTTACATTCCTACGAGAAATGTATGAGGGTTCCAATTTCTTCACATCTTCTCCAACACTTGTTTATTTTTTATACCATTCCTAGTAGGTGTGAAGTGATATCTCATTGTGATTTCTATTTGTGTTTCCCTAATGACTGATGTTGAGTGTCTTCATGTCCTCCTTGGACATTCCTGTATCTTTTTTGATGAAATACCTAATGAAGTTCTTTGTCCATTTTTAAATTGGGTTGTCTTTCTGATACTGAGTTGTAGGAGTTCTTTAAAAATTCTGGATATTAAACCCTTATCAGATATATGATTTACAAATACTTTCTTGAATTCTGTGGGTTGCCTTTTTATTATCTTCTGCTACCTTTGGGTTTAGTTTGCTTTTCTATTTCCTTAGGGGTACAATTAGGTTATTAATTTAAGATGTATCTTTTAAAAATGTAGTTGTTCACAGGTATAACTTTCCCTCAGAGCATTGCTTTGATAAGCACTGGGTCTGATAAGTTTTGCTATATTGCGTTTCAATTTTCACTTGCGTATTTTCTAATTTTCCTCGTTATTTCTTCTTAGACCTATTGATTGTGTGCTGTTTAATTTTTACATATTTGTGATTTTTCTAATTTGGCTTCTGTTATCGATATTTAGATTTATTCCTTTGGAGTCAGAGAGGACAGTTTGTATACTTGTAATATTTTAAAATGTTTTAAGAATTGTTTTGTGGCCTACCATATGGCCAATCCTGGAGAATGTTTCATCTGCACTCTGGAAGAATGTATATTTTGCTATTGTTGGGTAGAGTGTCTGTATATGTATGTTAGGTCTAATTGGTTTGTAGTGTTGTTCAAGTCCTCTTTTTTTATTGATTTTCTGTCTGGTTGGTCTGTCCATTATTGAAAATGAGATATTTAAGTCTCCGACTATTGTAGAACTTTCTACAACTATATTGTAGAATTGTTTGTTTTTCCCGTCAATTCTGTGTATTTTTACTTCATAAATTTTGTGGGTCTGTTAGGTGCATACGTGTTTATAATTGTTATATCATATTGGTAGGTTGAGTCTCTTTCATCAGTATGTAATGTCCTTTGTCTCTTGTAACCTTTCTCTCTCTCTCTCGTACCCAGCCATTTTTTTTTTTCAGGCTGAAGTGCAGTGGCACAATCATAATTCACTGTGACCTCCAACTCCTGGGCTCAGGAGATCCTCCAGCCTCAGCCTCCCAGTTAGCTAGGATTATAGGTGTGCACCATCACACCGGCTAATTTAAAAATATATATTTTTTGCGTGTGTGGAAATGGGGTCTTACTGTGTTTCCCAGGCAGGTCTTGAACTCCTGGCCTCAAGCAATACTGTTACCTCAGCCTCCCAAAGTGCTGGGATTGCAGCAGGTATGAGTCACTGTGCAAGGCCCTCTTGTAACCTTTTTTTACTTACAGTATTTTGTTTGATACTAATATCCCAGCTCTCTTTTGGTTACTGTTTTTATGGAATGTATCTTCTCATTTGTTGTTTTTTATCCTGCTGTGACTTTGTATTTAGAGTGAACCTCTTGTAAACAGTATATAAGATGGATTATGTTTTTGTTTTCACTTTTATCCATTCTGCTAATCTTTTCCTTTTAAGTAGAAAATTTCATTCATTTACATTTAAAGTAATTATTGATAAAGAAAACATACTTCTGTTATTTTGCTTTTTGCTTTTTAATGTCTTGTATGCTCTTTTTTCCTTAATTCATCCATTACTGCCAATTTCTTATGTTTAGTTTTTTTTTTTTTTGTAGCATGCCATTTTTATTTACTTCTTTCCTTTTCCGTATATTTTTTAGTTATTTCCTTAATGGTTATGTTGCGGATTATAATTAACAAAAGTTATAACAATGTATTTTAAATGCCAAGTTAGTTTCAGTGGTATACACATGCTCTGCTCCTAAACATCTGTCTCTTCACCTTTCTGTTGTTATTATCAAAGATTACATCTGTCTACATTGTGTGCTCATTAACAGAAATTTAAATGGGTTATTTATTTGCCTTTAGGATCGCATTTTTTAAAAAGGCATTACATACCAAAGGTACAATAATGCTGGCTTTTATATTTACCTATATAATTACCTTTAGCAGCATTCTTTGTTTCTTCATGTGGCTTCAAGATACTCTCTAGTGTCCTTTCATTTTATCCTAATGGATTATTCCCTTAATCATGTCTTTTAGGGCAGCTCTACTAATAACAAACTCCTTTAGCTTTTGTTTATCTGCATGGGTCTTAATTTCTCTTCATTCTTAAAAAGTAGCTTTTTGCATAGAATTCTTAGTCAACAGTTTTTTTCTTTCAGCACTTCAAATATTTCATGTCAGCACCTCTGGCCTTCATGGTTTCTGATGAGAAATCCACTGTATCTTGTTGAGGCCCTCATGTACTTGATGAGTCTTTTTTCTCTTGCCACTTGCAAGATTCTCTTTGTCTTTTGACAAATTGACTATAATGTGTTACGATGTGATCTCTTAGAATTTATCCTCCGTGGAGTTTGGTGAGCTTCTTGGATATGTAGATTAATGTCTTTCATCAAATTTGGGGAGTTTGGGGCTATTATTTCCTCAAATAGTTTTTCTGCCCTTTTCTCTCTCTCCTCCTTCTGGGATGCTCACAATGTATATTTTATTCTCTTGATGTTGTCTCATAGGTTTTTTTAGGCTTGGTTCACTTTTCTTCTTCATTTTTCTTTTTCTTTTTCTTTTTCTTTTCCCTCCCCTCCCCTCCCTTTCCTTTCCTTGTCCTGTCCTTTTCTGATGGAGTCTCGCTCTGTCACCCAGGCTGGAGTACAGTGGCATGATCTCAGCTCACTACAAACTCTGCCTCTCGGGTTCAAGCAATTCTCCTACCTCAGCCTCTCCCAAGTAGCTGGGATTACAGGCGCCTGCCATCATGCCCAGCTAGTTTTTATATTTTTTTAGTGGAGACGGGGTTTCACCATGTTGGCCATGTTGGTCTCGAACTCCTGACCTCAGGTGATCCACCCGCCTTAGACTCCCAGAGTGCTGGGATTACAGGCGTGAGCCACCACGTCCAGCCTCTTCATTATTTTTTCTTTGTGATCTTCATATTGGAGAATCTGGTAATTTCAATTCTTCTATCTTCAAGTCTTCAAGTTTGCTGATTATTTCTTTGGTTTGCTCAAATCTCCTGTTGAACCATGATAATGAATTTTTTATTTGGGGTGTTATACTTTTCAGCTCTAGAATTTCTATTTTGTTACTTTTAAGATGTTATATTTCTGTATTGATATTCTTATTTTGTTCATATGCTGTTTTCCTGGTTTACTTTCATTCTTGGGCCATGGTTTCCTTTAGCTCTTTGATCATATCTAAGACACTTGATTTCAAGTTTTTGACCATCAAATCTAATGGACTTTCTAAGGGACAATTTCCGTCAACTTTTTTCTTCCTGTGGATGGGCTTTCTTATTCTTTGTATGCTTTCAGGGTGTGTGTGTGTGTGTGATTGTGGGCAGGGGTGCACATACACACGTGTGTGTGTACGTATGTGTGTGAGAAAGCCAGACCATTTGATAATGTGATGTGTTAACTTCAGAAATAAGATTTACCCGCTCCCTTAGCATTTGCTCTTCTTGATTGTTGAAGTCTGGAGTCATTCATTTAGACACTTTTCAAACTATTTTCTGTAGTGACTATATTGGTTGTTGTCTGAGGTTACTGAAGCCCCTATTACTTAGGTTTATGTTTAGCCAGTGTTTTAATACAGATTTCCTTGAATGCTAGGAGTATTTTCTTTCAAGCATTCTCTTGTTTGTTATAAATATTTGGCTGTTTTCCAGAGTTCTGATAAAGTTGGTTCTGACACTTCCTGCTTGTTTTTGGTGTTTCTGTGGAGAGACAGGTGTTCGGAGCTGTCTACTCTGTCATTTTGCTTACATCACTCTCTCATGCTTGGCTTTTTAGTGACCTGAAGAGGCCATTGTGGCTGAAGCAAGGGGGTGAGCAAGAGAGAAGTGCAGCCAGAGGTGAGGGCAGAGAGCTGTTCTGGTGGTGGTGCAGGGCCGTGCTTACAAGTCATAGTAAGGATTTCAGTTTTTCATGTGAGTGACATAAAGAGTCATTGGAGGGTTATGAGCAGAGGAGTGCCCTGTATTAACTTGCATTTTAATGAGATCACTGTTTTGAAACAGGGCAAGGTAAATAGCAGACTGTTAGTTGCCAATCAGGTGTCCAAGATGAGAAGTCAAGTAGTTTAAGTAAATGGGTCTAGATTTAAGGTAGTGATATATAATTAATAGATGTAAGTTAGGGAATTGCCAGTATAGAGATTTTATTTAAAACCTTGAGATTGGATGAAATCACCTTGGAAGTGATTATAGATAGAAAAGAGAAGAGGTTGGAGTCCTCCAACATTTGTAGATTGAAATCTGTAAAAAGAGAATGAGAATGAACACTCAGAAAAGTAGGAGAGAAACCAAGTGAATATCATATATAACAATTAAATGAAGTTAAGTGTTTCAAGGAGGATTCCATGATAACTACATCAAATGCTGCTGATAGGTAGTGTTAGATGAAACGTGAAAAACTACCCTTGTATTTTGTTATGTGAAGGTCCGTATGCCCTCAGGTCAGTTTGGTGAGATGATGGGAATAAAACTGGATTTCAAGAGAGAATGACAACAAATAAATTGAAGACAATAAACCTAAACAGATTTCTCAAGTTTGTTGTAAAGAGGAAGAAAGAAGGGGGAGGAAATTGAAAGGATAATAAATGGGATCAAGAGAGGGGATATTTGAAGATGAGAGAAATAACAGCTTGTTTGTATACAGATGAGAATGGGACAAATTGATGACTCAGAAGAGAGAAGAAAGAATTACTGGGGCAGTGCCTTTGAGTAGGCAAGTAGGTGGGGAAGGAAGGCAGAGGAAGGAGAGTTTTAATATTTTATTGCTTATTACAAGAATCAAACATTTTCCAACTTAAATCTAAAATAGTGGAGGAAACTTTTTAAAAGTAATTTCCTTGTTTTTTTGTTTGTTTGTCTGTTTTGGAGACGGTCTCTCTCTGTTACCCAGGCTAGAGTGTAGTGGCTCAATCATGGCTCACTGCAGCCTCAATCTCTCAGGCTCAAGCGATCCTCCCACCTCAGCCACCCAAATAGCTGGGACTACAGGAATGCACCATGCCTGGCTAATTTTTTTTTTATTTTTTATTTTTTGTAGAGACAAGGGTCTCATTTTGTTACCTAGGCTGGTCTCGAACTCCTGGGCCTAAGCATTCCTCCCACTTCAGCCTCCCAAAGTGCTAGGATTACAGATGTGAGCCACTGCACCTTGCCAGTTTTCAGATTTATTTGTGATATGATTGAAGAAAGCTGATCAGAAATACTTCAGCTTGTAGGTAGGAAACACAGTTATTCTGGCATGTGAGTATCTATATGCTAGCTGGTAAGGTGCCCAGGAAAGGGGAGATCAGATCAAATAATGACTGTACAACTGAATGGAAAGAGTACAAGTCCTTACCTGCTTTAATCCTTACTGGATACAGAGTTAATCAGTTCTTGTTACCTTTTAAAGGGCTAGCCCTAAATAATTAAGGGACAATATTGAATTTATATTAATTTAATATTAATACCCTTTCAATTGATATTTATTACTCAAAAGTATCTGGGCTTCCTAATTTTTTGATAAAAAGTAAGAATTCTAGATATCCTAAATTTAAATTTTCAAATTTCACTAATGTTTTACTAATATTTCCTGAGCTGTGACATTCTAAAGCTGACTCTTCCTCAAACCAAGCATCACTTGCTATTATTACTGATTATAAAAACATCTTGCTTTTGTATGGAAAACATTTTAATATGCGTTGTATCACTTAATCATTGTATCAAGTATGTAGGATAGGCAGAGGGTTTTTTGTTGATTCTTTAGTTTTTATATTTCTTCAGGTTCCTAATAATAAGGAGCTTTGTGGATGATACTGTGCATCTTCTAGAGAAGTAGTCTTCAACCTTTTTGGCACCGAGGATTGGTTTCGTGGATGGGGTAGGGAAGTAGGGGGTGGTGGATGGAGGGAGATGATTTCAGTATGAAACTGTTCCACCTCAGGCATTAATTAGATTCTCATAAGGGAGCACAGCCTAGATCACTTACACGTGCAGTTCACGATAGGGTTCAGGCTGCTATGAGAATCTAATGCTGCCGCTGATGTGACAGGAGGCGGAGCTTGGGCAGTAATGCTGGCCGACCTGCTGCTCACCTCCTGCTGTGCAGCCTGGTTTCTAACAGGCCACGCACCCATTCCATCTGCAGCCTGGGGTTTCAGGATCCCTGTTCTAGAGTTGTCATTTGTGATAGTCAGTAAAAATCATTTCAGTAAATTTTGAAGTTTTAAATTTTGATTGATTAAAATGATCTTGATAGCTTACCCTGTCTCAAAAAAAATTTTTTTCCTGAGTCATTTAAAAATATGTCTACTCTAGAGTTCTTATTTATTTTAAAATTTTTCCAGCGCTTAATTTTTACTTATATTACTAGCTTATTTTAACATTGTTGTAAGTTTCAAAGTTGTATTAGATAGATAAAATATTTTCTTTGAGAAGACATAGACTTCCACTGTAACTTAAATCATCCAGAGTAACTTCACCTACTTAATTTTTTCTCTGAAAGATCTACCTTGCAAATACTTGCCAAGTAAAATTAGTTGGTAATTAGGTTGAATAAAATCAGTTTTTGTTTTTGTTTTTGTTTTTTGAGACAGTGTCTCATTCTGTTGCCTAGGCTGGAGTGCAGTGGCACAATTATGGCTCACTGCAGCCTCAATCTCTCAGGCTCAAGCAGTCCTCCCACCTCAGCCTCCCAGGTAGCTGAGACTACAGGTACACACCACCATGGCCGAGTAGTTTTAAAATTTTTTTCTGAGATGGGTGTCACACTTGTTGCCCAAACTCCTAGGCTCAAGTGATCCTCCTTATCTAAAAGATACAACAGAAAATTAGAAGTTTCAAAATAATTTTACTTATATAAGTTTTATTCTTAAAGTAGCTTTATTGAGATATAATTCAGATACCATACAATTCATTCATCTAAAGTGTATATTTAGTGGCTTTTAGCATACTCAGAGTTGTTTATCCATTACCATAACCAATGTTAGAGCATTTTCATTACCCCCAAAAGAAATCCCATAACCTGCAGCTAACACTCACCAATCACCAGTCCTTCTACCCACCCACCATGCCACCAGCTCTAGGTGACCCACTAATCTATTTTCTCTATATATATACTTGCCTACTTTTGACATTTTATATAAATTGAGTCATAAAATACGTGGTTTTTTGTGACCTCTTTCACTTAGCATAATGTTTTCAGAGTTCATTTTTGTTGTAGCATGTATCAGTACTTAATTTCTCTTTATTGTTTTTGTTCCTTTTTTTCTAGGATTTTGACACTTCATGACATGTCATTATTTAGAGCAATAATGAATATTGACCTGTTTTGGATTAGTTGATGACCTTCGGAAATGATCCAATAATATCTACTATAGAGAAGCTGAATATACTCCATCTGTAGTGAACAGCCCGGATTGTTACAGAATTTTCAAGATGACAGATCCAATGATGGACTTTTTTGATGATGCCAATCTTTTTGGTGAGACCTTAGAAGGTTTGTCAGATGATGCATTTGTACAACCAGGACCTGTTTCACTAGTTGATGAATTGAATTTGGGTGCAGAATTTGAACCGTTGCACATAGATTCACTAAACCATGTTCAAGGTACTCCAACACATCAGAAGATGACTGATTTTGAACAGTTAAATCAATTTGATTCAATAAAATTTCACCATGTTAATCAAGCTTTTGGTAGCCCAGCTGAACATGTGTTATCTCCACACTCTCAGTTTAATTGTTCTCCAATCCATCCCCAAAACCAACCCAATGGTTTGTTTCCAGATGTATCAGATGGCAGTCCAATGTGGGGCCATCAGACAGCTACTAGCATTTCAAATCAAAATGGATCTCCTTTTCACCAACAAGGACATTCACACTCTATGCATCAAAATAAAAGCTTTGTGGCACACCATGACTTTGCCTTATTTCAGGCCAATGAACAACAAACACAGTGCACTTCACTACGCTCACAACAAAACAGAAATAATCTCAACCCAGGGCAGAATTCTCTTAGCCACTCTAAAAATTTTATGAATGTTTCTGGTCCACATAGAGTCAACGTTAACCACCCACCACAAATGACTAATGCATCTAATTCACAACAGTCTATTTCAATGCAGCAATTTTCTCAAACGTCGAATCCTTCAGCACACTTCCACAAGTGTAGCAATCATCAAGAAGGAAATTTTAATGGACCTTCCCCAAATATGACTTCTTGTTCTGTCAGTAATTCACAGCAATTTTCTTCACATTATTCCTTTTCCAGTAATCATATATCACCAAACAGTCTACTTCAGTCCTCTGCAGTTCTTGCATCTAATCATACAAATCAGACTTTATCTGATTTTACTGGAAGTAATTCCTTTTCACCTCATAGAGGAATCAAGCAAGAATCTACTCAGCATATCCTAAACCCCAATACATCATTGAATTCAAATAATTTCCAAATATTGCATTCATCACATCCTCAGGGTAATTATAGCAATTCAAAATTATCTCCTGTGCACATGAACTTCCCAGATCCTGTTGACTCAGGAACTCAAATGGGCCATTTCAATGATCATGTAGAAACTAATGGCTTTTCATCTTTAGAAGAGAATTTACTTCATCAAGTGGAATCTCAAACTGAGCCATTCACAGGACTTGACCCCGAGGACCTCCTTCAGGAGGGTCTTCTTCCTCACTTTGATGAGTCAACATTCGGACAAGATAATTCAAGTCACATTTTAGATCATGACCTTGATCGGCAGTTTACTTCGCATCTTGTAACACGGCCTTCTGATATGGCTCAGACTCAGTTGCAAAGTCAGGCTCGGAGTTGGCATTCATCATTTTCTAATCATCAGCATTTCCATGACAGAAATCACCTATGTTTACAGCGACAGGTATGTAGCTCTTTGCCTGTATTTTGGAGATTTGGGGGTAGGGTGAACTGTTAGTCATTGGGTTAATTTTATATGAGACATAGTCAAGATTTCTCAAACTTGGTAATTCCATTAAGTGAACATACGTATTTTGATAGAGGTTTATATTGTTTTACAAGTCTTGTATTGAAAGTGATTCACTGATATGCTCAAAGCAATAGATTAACTTCTATATTTAGAAAATTATAAGGTGTTAAGACATCTTTTGTGATGTTTATGGATACATTAGAGAGAAAGTTATTTTATCAAAAACAACTTAATAATCATAATTAAAAGGGAAAAACCAGACTGGGAAAATTTTATTGCAAATAGAATTAACGTTGAGTTAATATTCCTATAAAAAGCTTTATAAATTAGCAAACTTTTAAGATCTCAGTTGATAACTAGATAAAGCACATAAGCTGAAATTCACAAAAAGGAAATTAAACCAGAATAATATGCAGCTTTAATAATAAAAATTCAATTTAGAATGGTTTCATTTTTACCTATTAGAAAAATATGTTAAATGTTAATGCTTAATGCTGGCAAATTTATGGTGAAATTGGTACCTACATGGCTTTGTTAATTGATGCAAATATTTTGAAAAGCAATTTGGTACTAGATTAAAGAGTATAAAAATTCTCCATTTTAATAACCGAAACATAGCAGAAGTATATACCCAAAGATATTTATCTTAGTATACTTACAAGGGACAGCTGAAAAAAGCATAGCTCATTATTGTAATCACAATAGACCATAGGCACTAAAAAGATTTTGAACACTAACATTGAGAATATGTTAATGTTGGGGAAAAGAGCGTAATTCAAAATTAAGATCACAGTAAAGCAAGGTTAAGAGTGTGGCCTTTGGTACCAGACTACCTGGTTTAGAATCGTGGGTCCTGTTACTTACTAATTGGGTGACTTTGACTTAGATTTCTGTGCGTCTCCTTTTCCTCATCTTTAAAATGTGAAATAATAATAGGATCCAGCTAATAGGGCTTTGGAAAGGATTAATAGATTTGTAACATGTAAACATGCTTAGACTATGCCTAGCATATAGTTAGAAATTAATACTTTTTTTGTTTTTTTGGATTTTTCTTTTGAGACGGGTCTCACTCTATCACCCAGTTTGAAGTGCAGTGGCACCATCAGGGCTCACTGCAGCCTCAACCTCCCTGGGCTCAGGTGATCCTCCTGCCTCAGCCTCCTGGGTAGCTGGGACTGTAGGCACGTGCCACCATGCCTGGCTATTTTTTGTATTTTTTGTAAAGATGTGATCTTGTCATGTTGCCTGGGCTAATCTCGAGCTCCTGTGCTCAACCAGTCCAGTCTCCTCGGCCTCCCAAAGTGCTGGGATTATGGACATGAGACACTCTGCCCAGTCTTAAGTGTATTTATTAATTATACTTTTTTTCATAGTGGTATGAAAATATGTATATGGGCCAGTTATGTTAGCTTATGCCTGTAATCCCAGCACTTTGGGAGATTGAGGTGAGAGGATTGCTTGAGGCCAGGAATTCCAGACCAGCCTGGGCAATGTAACGATACTCTGTCTCTACAGTAAATACATTTAAAAAAAAATTAGCCAGGTATGAGGGTGCACTCCCGTAGTCCCAGCTACTCAAGAGGCTGAGGTGAGCAGATAGCTCAAACCCAGGAGTTTCAGGCTGAGGTAAGCCATGATCACACCACTGCCA
The DNA here is from genome assembly GCF_009828535.3 of Hylobates moloch. Taxonomy (NCBI): domain Eukaryota; kingdom Metazoa; phylum Chordata; class Mammalia; order Primates; family Hylobatidae; genus Hylobates; species Hylobates moloch. The sequence continues at coordinate 88,826,361 of NW_026652281.1, forward strand.
GTCTAGGCATTAGAATCAGACCCTGTCTCTGAGAAAAAAAGAAAATTTGCATATGAAAAAAATACCAGAAGAAAATAGGTTTAAGTAGTGCAGTTTTTCCCTTACTTTCTACAATTTTGTGGTGAATACATTACTTTTATAATAATTAATGTAATATTTTATGTTTTTGAAAATTCTCTTGTTAAATTAAGGATTCATAAAATGCTTCAATACCTTGGTTACCTGTGAGATTCTGTGGCCAATGAAATATACCAAAGTTCTTGAAATTAAATATTTAGGGATCCATTTTTCATTTTAAAGCCTTGAAGTATTTGAAAAAGAAAAAATCTTTGTCTTTCCCATTGGATTGACTTTTAGTTCTATTTCTTTTCTCCTTTTTTGAGAAGGAGTCTCACTGTGTCTCCCAGGCTAGAGTGCACTGACACAATTTCCGCTCACTGCAACCTCCGCCTCCCAAGTTCAAGTGATTCTCCTCCCTCAGCCTCCTGAGTAGCTGGGATTACAGGCGTGTGCCACTATGCCCAGCTAATCTTTGTATTTTCAGTAGAGACGGGGTTTCAGCATGTTGGCCAGGCTGATCTCTGGTCTTGAACTCCTGACCTCAGGTGATCCACCGGCCTCGACCTCCCAAAGTACTGGCATTACAGGCGTGAGCCACCATGCCCGGCCACTTTAGTTCTATTTCAGAACAATATTTCAGCACATTTTTTGAAATGTCTAGGGAGATGTAGAAATATTTAAAAGACACTTATAAACCCTCCATCTCCCCCTCTTTTTGTGACATGAGTTGAGTATTGTGATTTTGCTCCCTCTACTGGAGGAAGATCAAGCATCTCAGAAGGACCCTGGGAAAACTCTCCACTGATTGAACTTAGGTGCATCTATCTACTTTGTATGTAGGTTTCTGACTAGTTTGACCAATCATTTTTGTCCAGTGTATACTTGAAATTACGAGAGCTTATTGATTTATTTTTAAACATTTTATTCTTCTAAGACGTTATCATTTTGATTCATTTTTTTTTGTTGTTTTTGTTTTGTTTTTTAATTAATGCATTTCTAAACATGTTTCCCGGGCTTTAAAAAGTAGTAAGGACTCCTTTTTATAGATTTGGAATGAATGGAGGATAATTATAAATAACTAAAGCAGTCTCTAATGCTAGCACGTAGATAGAGAGCACTCCATCTGAGAGAAGTTATTTTCAGACCTACCTTAACCAACCTTTCATAAATCATCTTATTCTACACTGATAAATACAGTTTTAAGTCACTCACTTTTTTGTTTCAGTTTTGTTTTGTTTTGTTTTGTTAACTTGTTCTTTTTTCACATGTCCAAAAACTGATAAAGGGCAGTTCGTTTGGAATACTTTTTTGACTTATTGAAAGTCTATTCTCAGCCCACAGTGGCTCACAGCTGTAATCCCAGAACTTTGGGAGGCCGTGGCAGGTAGATCACTTGAGGTCAGGAGTTCGAGACCAGCCTGGCCAACATGGCGAAACCCCATCTCTACTAAAAATACAAAAATTAGCTGGGCATGGTGGCGCATGCCTGTAATCCCAGCTACTTGGGAAGCTGAGGCAGGAGAATCGCTTGAACCTGGGAGGCTGAGGTTCTGATGAGCCGAGATCACGCCATTGCATTCCAGCCTGGACAACAGAGCAAGACTCTGTCTCAAAACGAAAAAAGAAAAGAAAGTCTGTTCTCGACCAGGTGCCATGGTTTACGCCTGTAATCCCAACACTTTGGGAGGGTGAGACAGGAGGATGAGTTGAGCCTGGGAGTTTGAGGCTGCAGTGAGCTGTGATTGTGTTGCTCCACTTAGCAGCCTGGGTAATAGTGAGACGCTGTCTCAAAAAAAAAGAAAAAGAAAAAAACTCTTTTCTCAAGTTTCCTATTACTTCTTAGTTTAAACAGTGATATTTGGGATTTGTTGATTGTGAGAGTGAAAAAGAGAGATGGATTGGTAGCGAGGATTATCATGATTATTGTATGTTGCATATCAGTTTTATATGTACTGAATTATAGGTCACACATCTTAAATATATGAAATGCAAATGATTTAATATGTGGAATTCATGACAAATTTTGACAGAGCATAGACTTTTTTGCCTATATAATTTTTGCATGTTCTGTATAGTTAAAGTACTACACAGCTGAAATGTTATATTAATAAAGAGTTCTTATATTATTATGATGCTTCCACAGGTTCTATGGAAAGAAATTTTTTTCTGGGTTCTTTATTGGGCTTCTTTAACTCTCTTAATTGTAGTAATTTCACTTTAGACTAAATTAACATCACTACATGTGTATAGAAGTTAACAGATTTAAACATAATGAAGTGGCATAATTTTTTAGTTTATGAAAAATAATTTTGAGGTACATTTTGTTAGAGCCAAAACAAGACATTCTTTAACCTACTGTTTAAAAAACCATGGATGACACTCTATTTAGAATTCTAGAATGCTTTAGTGAGAATATTGAATATTTAAAGACTATTTATAAGCCTTGCTTTTTTCTTTCTTTTTTTTTTCTTGAGATGGTCTCGCTCTGTCACCCTGGTTGGAGTGCAGTGGTAGATCTCAGCTTACTGCAACCTCTGCCTCCTGGGTTTAAGCGATCCTCCCGCGTCAGCTTCCCAAGCTGCTGGCACCACAGGCACGTACCACCATGCCTCACTAATTTTTGTATTTTTTTGTAGAGATGGGGTTTTGCCATGTTGGCCAGGCTGGTCTCGAACTCCTGAGCTCAAGTGATCCACCTCAGCCTCCCAAAATGGTGGGACTACAGGTGTGAGCCACCGTGCCTGACCCAGCCTTGCTTTTTTAAATTTCCCAACTATAGTGGGGTGATTGTAGATATCACTTCAAATATCTCAGCGTACGCTAAAGTATGTGTCAATTGTTAACAACAGTGAATATTGCTGATTTGACTCTAGAATTTTACTGCTTAGAAAAGAGAGAGGAGCCAGGACACAGTGGGAAGAGAGGCCAGAGGGAGATGGAGAATAGTGGGGTTGTTGGGAGGAGGAAGACAAAAGAAAAAAAGTGAGAATCTATAGCAAGTGTTTCCAAATGTAAGTATGTACAAGACATAACGTAGGGAAAATACTAGCTTATTTATCATCTCTAATTTTTGGACCAAAGGAATTTTGAGAGAATAATACTCTGAACTTTTTATTGCTCTCATGACAAATATTTTCTGCTGTCTTTATAGCAGAATCTTTAGTTTTTGTCTTATTTGTGAAGTGGAAATAACATGTGGAGCACTGTGTGATCTCTCAATGTTTGTAAATTAAGTTTAGTGTAAAAGTTCTATGTAAGTGAGACATGTTATGAGGGATGGCAGAACTGGCATTGAAAATAGGAAATAGAATTTTAAGATATACTCATACATAATGTTTTATTGCCTTTTGTATTTTGATAGATTTTGTACTTTATTACCTTGATTTATTATTTCTTTTCCTAAAGATAGAGAAATTTACATTACTTATAAACTTAAAAAAAAACTTTTAAAAGAAAGATAGGTTTGAGCAGCCCATGTAAGGCTTTTTTTTTTTGGTGGGGGACAGGGTCTTTGTCACTCAGACTGGAGTGCAGTGGGGTGTGATCATGGCTCATTGCAGCCTCCATCTCCTGGACTCAAGCAGTTCTCCTGCCTGAGCCTCCCCTGTAGTGAGCCACCAAGCCTGGCTAACTTTTTTTATTTTTTGTGGAGACAAGGTCTCACTTTGTTGCCCAGGCTGGACTCAAGCTTCTGGCCTCCAGCAATCCTCCCACCTCAACCTACCAAGGTGCCTGACAAATTTAATAAATGGTTGTTATAAAAAAAAAATGGTCCATATCAAAAACAATGTGAAGAATAAGTCATTTGTAATATTATTACCAAAAGATAATCACTGTTGCTGTTGTGTTATGTAAGATTCCAGTGAGATCTCTTGTTTGTCCTTTTTCCATTTCCCATATACATATTTTTAATTTTTTATTTTTTGTTGAGATGGAGTTTCACTTTTGTTGCCCAGGCTAAAGTGCAATGGTGCGATCTTGGCTCACCACAACCTCCACATCCCAGTTTCAAGCAATTCTTCTGCCTCAGCCTCCCAAATAGCTGGGATTACAGGAATGCGCCACCACGCCCAGCTAATTTTGTATTTTTAGTAGAGACAAGGTTTCTCCATGTTGGTCAGGCTGGTCTTCAACTACTGACCTCAGGTGAACCGCCTGCCTTGGCCTCCCAAACTGCTGGGATTACAGGCGTGAGCCACTGTGCCTGGCCGATATTTTTGAATTTTTAAGAAACAAAATTGAGATCATATAGTTCACACCTTGTGGCAAATTGCTTTTTAACCTTCCAATGAATATGTTGCATACATTTTCCATGGCATTATTTTTCTAAAAATGATTTTGAGTGGCTGAATAATTTGTAATGGTTTAGCAACCATTGTAATGTTGCTAAAGTTCCATATAAAAGTAAGGTTATTACTGAGATCTGGAAAAATCTGAATCAAGGTGATTAAAATATCTTCATATTTTTATTGCATATATTACTGTAATAATTGAATTTAAAGTAGAAGCATAGTAATAAAAAATTAGAATAGGTAAGACATATAACATTTACATTGTGCCAAGCACTGTTCTGAATACTTAACATATGTTATCACATTGATCCATCACAACCATCCTTTTATTTGGATATGATTTTTTTTCCTTCAATTTACATGGTTGGAAACTGAGATCCAGATAAATTAAGTAATAAACCCCAAGTCACACAGCCAGTAAATGGCCGCACTGGATTCAAACCCAATTTGACTCCATTATTTCTGATCTTAACAACTTTCACTTTACTTAAAAGCATATTAATACATTGTGATATTTAACAATAATGTACTAAATGATTTCTTCCCTCTTCTGCCATTGAAAAATTAAAAACTGGCTTTAGAATCTTTAAGTGGCAAAGACCATGCCTCTCATGTTTTCTGGCTATATTCACAATAGTTTATCTATTAGCAGAGGAAAAACCAATGCCAAAAGAAAACAAACAAAAAAACTCAACTAGGCCAGGTGTGGTGGCTCACACCTGTAATCCCAGCACTTTGGGAGATGGAGGCAAGAAGATCACTCGAAGTCAGGAATTCAAGACCAGCCTGAGAAACCACAGTGAGATCCTGACTATACAAATATGTATTTTTTTTATTAGCTGGGAGTGATGGTGTGCACCTGTAGTCCTAGCTACTTAGGAGGCTGAGGCAGGAGGATCACTTGAGCCCAGGAGGTTGAGGCTGCCGTGAGCCAGGATTGTGCCATTGCACTCCAGCCTGGGTGATAGAGTAAGGCCCCGTCTCAAAAAACAAAAAATAACAACAAAAAAAACTAAGAAGTGTTCTGACTTTGTTTTTTGTTTTTTGTTGGGGGGGGGGTTGTTGTTGTTGTTGTTGTTGTTGTTGTTGTTGTTGTTGTTTTTGAGACAGAGTCTCGCTCTGTCGCCCAGGCTGGAATGTAGTGGCGCAATCTCAGCTCGTTGCAACCTCCACCTCCCAGGTTCAAGTGATTCTTGTGCCTCAGTCTCCCAGGTAGCTGGGATTACAGTCATGCACCACCATGCCTGGCTACTTTTTTGTATTTTCAGTAGAGATGGGGTTTCGCCATGTTGCCCAGGTTGATCTCGAACTTCTGACCTCAACTGATCTGCCCGCCTCGGCCTCCCAAAATGCTGGGATTACAGGCATGAGCCACCACTCCCAGCGATGTTTTGACATTTTTTATAAGATTATGTGTAAGACGATAGCAACAAATGCCCTAAAGGTAAATCCAATAATTATCTTCAAATATTTTGAAGGACTTTAGAGGTCATTATTAGGCCATGTAAGTAGAAGTCACAGAAAAGCAGATTGTCATTTAATTTAAGGAAGAAGTTTGAAATAAAGCTCTTCACTGAAAGCAGGGAGATGGAATAGCTTAGATATGTCACAGAAAGAATTTCTGTAGCAGGTGAAAAATGGACTAAATTGGAAGGTTATTTCAACTCTTAAGATTCTATGGTTGTAATTTTAGGTTTTATTATAGGATGTAACATTCATATTGCCTATTTAGCTCCTGAGTGGCAATTACAAAAGATGAAGAAAGGTAAACACATGACAAGTCCTCCACTATCCAGTTATGTCAGGAAATTATTTGTTACAGATGAATAAATTTTCCAGATAGATGGAATGTATTTTAGCAAGACTCAAAAACTTTAATTACATGGATCTTTTCATTCCCCCCACCCCAGAAGTTAATGGTGGTGGTGGTAGAATGCTCTGTTGGAACAAGATGAAAATAATTTTAAAGGGAGGTCTCACATGTTTACATTTTTTTTTAATTTTTTTAATTTTTTTTTATTATACTTTAGGGTTTTAAGGTACATATGCACAATGTGCAGGTTTGTTACATATGTATCCATGTGCCATGTTGATTTCCTGCACCCATTAACTCGTCATGTTTACATTTTTGACAGTTATTTTTGATACCTCCAGGAATTACCCTGACTTAATGTATTCGATTGAAATACATTAGATATTTGAAAATCATCTTAAGCAGAGTTAATTTTATATATATTAGTTATTATAAAAGGAAAACCTATATAAAACTAAAGCAAAGAATTTGCTGTAGTTTGCTCACACCCAAGCTATTTGCTGTTTTTCTTTCTAAGGTACTTTAGTTATAGCATACTATTTTAAAAAATGGTACCTTTTCCTAAGTCAAAAAAGCATCAGATATATGCACAATTAAAAAACTTGTCACTCTACTTTTGCCCTAAGCAAAAAGAAGAAAAATGACTTATAAAATATTTAGATTGTCTCCTTGAATAATTAAAACTTTTATAAGGTACCATCCCTCTATTTTTCAGAATTTGTTTAAATCTTTATGCATTTGGCATGGTATTACTTACAAAAGTTTCAAAATTCCTAATTGTCTGACTAAGCCAAAGCATAAAATAGAAATTCTGTCTAGGAATTTCTTTCAGTTGTTTTTTCACTTAAAATGGACTAGTTCTTGGTTTTGTTATTTCTGTCAGATCTTCTGTATTAAAATGTTCTATTTTAACTGGGAAATTATAGAATATTAGCTAGTTCTGAAATACATCCAGTTATTAAACTATGTAGTATATTGTAGAAGAGTTAAGCTTTGTACTGCCTGTCAGGAATCAGAGTAACAGAAATTCCAGTTGTTAACATTAGCTTTAAGGCTATTGACCTCTAGCATGCATACTTAAGGGTAAGAGGTGAACGGAAAGTAAATTCCAGGAGTGTGAAAAACCCAGCTGTTGGTGAGAAATTTGTGGATTAGTGCAGTATATGAAGAATGTGAGACTGAAGCCAAACTTCAAAATAGGTCTCACAAAATTTTGTTGTATTTAATTGTATTTAGGAGGTACATTCCCAGATACCTTAGGACTACTCAGTCACTTACTTATCATTATTAATATATGAAATTTAAGATAATTTGTTAGGACCTACAGAGTCATCAAATTTGTTCCTATTATTGTAACATTAATACAAAGCTATTTTGAAATAAGTATGGATGACAAGGTTTGTCTATTTGGGTAATTGGACTGAAATGATTTTAAATTAAGGAAATGTTTTAATACAGTATGATGTGGATATAGTTAGGAAGCATGGACTGCAGTTTCTTGTTAAATAAAATCTGGTCATTTGCTTTGGTCAACTATGCAAATACCTTGCACATTTACTATGCAAGGAATACCTTACAAATTATGGAAAGAGGATAATCTTTGAGAGCTGTTTTTCCTACATAAGTGTGTGTTTGTATGCCTGAAAACAGTACAGGTTTACAATGACCATTTCATGGATTCATAGACTATTTGACCTGGACATGGTTTTACTCTCTCCTCGTATGCAAAGAATAAACAGGGTTAGAAAGATCATGACTTGCTTGCTGTCACATAACTAGTTAGCATGTTCCTTTCCTAGATCAAACTGTGTAGTGTTCAAAGCTGATCAGAAGTGACAGCAGTACCCACACTATGGACAGATACATATTTAATAGGCCATATTATAAAATACAATTGTACCTGGTTGTCTTTGGTTATTGAGAAATAATTTTTAGTTTTGTATGTGTCAATTTTAATGTCTATAAATTTTTTATCTCTGTGTTTAGTGTTTAAAAATGTAACTTTACTGTACCTTGTCAAATGTAGGTATAAATTGTATATACATTTGAATGACTGAATTTTAAATAACATCTGTGTTTTAGAAATGTTGCCTTTTTAGCACTTCTGTTTGTTCAGTATTTATTAGATGTCTGCCATATGTAAGAAACTATGCCAGGCACTGAGGTTGCAGAGATGATTAAGAGAAAATTATCCTACTTTCCTATTGTTCTGTATTATAATTTCAGAGATGTTCTCTTTTCATTTCTGATTCATTTCCAGTTGACAGTGGTTTCTAGCACTTTCTCTTAGCCCTCTAGCTTAGTGATTTGTAATGAGTAATTTACAAACAAGATTTATTTTCGTTGTACTTAAAGAAGGTGTTCCTCTAAGTTTCTAGCTTAGCTCTTTGTTTCGTGGCATTTGACAATCTGTAATTATCTGATTCTTCAAATACATATTATATACATAATATAATGTGTATCATATATACATATCATATATAGCTATCTAAGGTCCAATTGCTTTTGTAAATGACAGTGCCAAGAAAGTGGACCCTTCTCTTTTTAGTTTCTATTCTACCTATATTTATTACAAATTATTGCAAAACTCTTACAAAAATGTGCAATGGGGTTCAACTTTTATGAGATTTTTGTTAAAAAAAGGATTATTGGTCACGTAGACAGATATTCTTAGAAGATTATATTGTAAGATAAATTTCCTAGGATTTTTCCCCCTAATTACATTAAGTGAAAGTAAGATTTTGGAAGTAATTTTTAAAAATAATATAGGAAACATTGAGTATAATTAGAATTAGAAATAGTAATAACATTTGCTTTATTTATTTATTTTTATTTTTATTTTTTTGAGACGGTGTTTCGCTCCATCCCCTAGCCTGGAGTGCAGTGGCGCGATCTCAGCTCGTTGCAACCTCCACCTCCCCGGTTTGAACAATTCTCCTGTCTCAGCCTTCCAAGTAGCTGGGACTACAGGCGCCTGCCACCATTCCCAGCCAATTTTTGTATTTTTAACAGAGACGGGGTTTTCACCTTGTTGGTCAGACTGGCTTTGAACTCCTGACCTTAGGGAATCCACCTGCTTCAGCCTCCCAAAGTGCTGAGATTACAGGCGTGAGCCACCGTAGCTAGCCTGCACAATATTTTTAAAAGTGGTTTTACCCACATTATTTGAGTTTTTTAGTAGTACATTGGAATATATACAGATATGTTAATATAAAAGTTGGTATTATTTTGTGGAATTTACAGATTTGAGGTGTTGAGAGAAAAAGTGACCTCTAATGTAGATAGCTACTAATGGTTTAGTAGAAACTTGGCTCTAAATTTATTATACATTCTATGGTACCTAACTGCCTTTTACTCACAGCAGCAAAAAAACAAACGTTCATAGAGCACCTGTTATGTATTAGGTTGGTGCAAAACTTTCAGTGGCAAAAATTGCAATTATTTTGCACCAACCTATCAGGTATTGTGCTAAGTACTAAAAGTACAACTATAAAGAGACTATTTTTGGGAGTGGAGGGGCAGACAGGGAATGGCTGTGTTACCCGGGCCGGAGTACAGTGGTGCAATCACAGCACACTGTAGCCTTGAACTCCTGGGTTCAAGAGATCTTCCCACCTCAGCCTCCTAAGTAGCTAGAACTGCAGGCGTGGGCCACCACGCCTGGCTAATTTTAAAATTTTTAAATTATAGCTGTGAGTCACCAGGTATGGTGCTTTCGGAGCACCAGCACTTTGGGAGGCTGAAGTGGACAGGTCACTTGAGCTCAAGAGTTTTGAAACCAGTCTGAGCCTCATGGTGAAACCCTGTCTCTACTAAAAATACAAAATTAGCTGGGCGTTGTGGTGCATACCTGTAGTCCCAGTTACTCGGAAGCCTGAAGTGGGAGGATCGCTTGAGCATAGGAGGTCAAAGCCATAGTTATCTGATATCATGCCCTGCACTGCAGCCTGGGTGACAGATGAGACCCTGTCTCAAAACATATAAATAAATAAAATAAAATTTTGTTGTAGAAATGGATCTTGCTGGCCGGGTGCGGTGGCTCACGCTTGTAATCCCAGCACTTTGGGAGGCCGAGGCGGGCGGATCACAAGGTCAGGAGATCGAGACCACGGTGAAACCCCGTCTCTACTAAAAATACAAAAAAAATTAGCTGGGCATGGTGGCGGGCGCCTGTAGTCCCAGCTACTCGGAGAGGCTGAGGCAGGAGAATGGCGTGAACCCAGGAGGCGGAGCTTGCAGTGTGCCGAGATCGCGCCACTGCACTCCAGCCTGGGCGACAGAGCGAGACTCCGTCTCAAAAAAAAAAAAAAAAAAAAAGAAATGGATCTTGCTATGTTGTCCAGGACAGTCTTGAACTCCTGGCCTCAAGCAGCCCTCCCACCTTGACCTCCCAAAGCACTGGAATTATAAGCATGAGCCATGGCTCCTGGCTAAAGAGGACTTTAAGGCTAGATCTCAACTGGTATTTTTGTTATGTTACAAGAAAAAAGGTAGCTCCAAGTCAGCTTAAACAATATCAGAAGTGTCAATATTATGAATTTCTTTAAAATATCTGTATTGAAAGTCATTTTTTCTAACCTTTTATTTTGAAAAAATTTCAACTTATCAGAAAGGTGAAAGAATAGTACCCTTTACATATATTCACTAATTGTTAATTATTTTGCCACATTTGCTTTCTCTTACTGTTTTTATTTCTAATTTTTCTTTGGCTGAACCATTTGACAGTAAGTTGTAGACATCATGGAAATGTTGCCCCTAAATATTTTAACATGACTCCCCTTAGAACGGGAACATTCGCCTCCATGAATATAAGACTTTTACCACAACCAAGAAATATAACATAAAATAACATTATATACTATATAGTCCAAATTCAAAATTTTTAACTCGTCCCAATAATATTCTTTAGAGAGATATTTGGTTTAAATTTCAGGATCCAATCAAGGGTCAGGCATTACATTTAGTTGCTGTGTCTCTTTAATCTCCTTTAATCTGATACAAGTGTTCCCTGTCCTTTCTGTTGTTCCATCCTAACATGACATTTTTTTTAAAGTACAGGTACAAGCCAGTTACCTGTATTTGTTTGGTTATTCATAATTCAGGTTAAGCAGTTTTTTTTTTTTTGGTGAGAATGCTGTATATGTATCTATTGGATAACAATAAGATACACCGTGTTAGTTTGTCCCATTATTGGTGATGCTTGGTTTTCTCAGTATAGGTATCTTTTCACCTTTGTAATTAATCACGGGGATTTTTATATAAAAGAGTTAGATTCATGGATTTTTTTAAAATCAGTTGTAAAAATCAGTGTCTTAAAAATCAGTGTACTATAATATGTTATAAAAATGTGTTTATAAAAAATGTGTTATAAAAATTAATGTGTTAAAAATCAATGTTATAACCGATTGCCATCATTATTCTTTTTGAATATTTGGCCAGAGGAAGCCCTGTCAAGCCAACTCTGTGCTCTTTTAACAGATGCTCCTTAATCTTTAAGTACTTCTGGTGCAAGAACTTTGTAATTACCCTGCCTTAGACCTGGAATGAGTCATTTCTTCAAGGAGCTCATTTACCTTCTGATTGACCTTGTAAAATGCATCTTGGAGTACTAGTATTTTGTAATTTCGTGTGTGTGTGTGTGTGTGTGTGTGTGTGTGTGTGTGTGTGTATGTGCGTGTGTGTGTGTTTTGGAAGCTTGTGGTTATATGAACAAATTCCAGAAATTCTGATTGAATTTCACAAGTGCTTTGTCAACATCTCTGATTTTGTTTAGGCCCTTACTATTTTATTTAAGTTAAACTGATATTGAACAAAGGGGCTTATGTTTTTTTAAGTTGGATACAAATTTTTGAGAACATACTATGTGCTAAGCACTGATATTCTAAGACAGCTTTGTCAATAGGATATTATAGATGAATTCAGAAAGTTTTTGGAACACTTATCATAAATATAGACCATGTTAGACATTCTGCTTTTTTTTGCAATTCATGAAGGAAGTAAGGCCCATATAACAAATATGCATAACAAAAGGTAGTCCCAATGCATGAACCTCTAAAATAATGTGTATTAAGGCAGCAGTATAGACACAGATATTAATAATTGTTGATAGATACTAAAATATCAGTTATACTTTTGTGTTTCTCCTTTGAGGATTGGCATATTTTAAATCTATTAATAAAAACAATTTAGGCCGGGTGCGGTGGCTTACGCCTGTAATCCTAGCACTTTGGGAGGCCTAGGTGGGTGGATCATGAGGTCAGGAGAACGAGACCATCCTGGCTAACATGGTGAAACCCCGTCTCCGCTAAAAACTACAAAATAATTAGCCAGGCATGGTGGCAGGCGCCTGTAGTCCCAGCTACTCGGGAGGCTGAGGCAGGAGAATGGTGTGAACCTGGGAGGCGGAGGTTACAGTAAGCCGAGATCACGCCACTGCACTCCAGCCTGGGCGACAGAGCGAGACTCCGTCTCAAAAAAAATAAATAAATAAAAATAAAAACAATTTAGTTGAAGTTTCTATTGACTGCCTAGTGTATGAAAAGAGATAGACATATGACAACTACAAAAGTAATACATGTCCACTGAAAGTATTCAGGAAACAGTTTAGAAAGCACAAAAGGACCAGATGCTGTGGCTCATGCTTATAATACTAGCACTTTGGGAGGCCGAGGCAGGTGATCACTTGAGCTAAGGCGTTTGAGACCAGCCTGAGCAAAATGGCAAAACCCCCTCTCTACAAAAACTACCAAAAAATGTAGCCAAGTATGGTGATGCGCACCTGTAGTCCCAGCTGCTCAGGAGGCTGAGTTGGAGGATTGCTTGAGCCCAGGAGACAGGAGTTGCAGGTGACAGAGGGAGACCCTATCTCAAAACAAACAAAACCACACACACACACACAGCAGGAAAGTACCCCCTCATCCCACCAGTTAGAAATAATCACTTTTTATGTTTTGGGGATATATGCTTTTAGTTTTGTACTCCATAACCATTTACCTATTTGTTTTCTATATCAAATTTTCAGCTTTATGGAGGTAAAATTGACATGTAATAAACAGAACATATTTAAAGTATAGAATTGGGTAAATTTTGACATACGTATATGCCAGTGAAATTAATATCGCAGTGAAAATACAGAACATACTCAGTACCCCCAGATGTTCCCTATTGCCTCTTTGTAATTCTTCCTTCCATCTCCTCCTCCCTGCACCCAGACAACCACTGATCTGATTTCTGTCACTATATGTCCATTTTCTGGAATTTATATATAAATGGATTCAATAGTATGTACAGTTTGTATGGCTTCTTTTACTCAATACAGTTATTTTGAGGTTCACCCAGTCGTTGCAAGTAAAATAATTCATTCTCTTTTATTGTTAAAATAATATTTCATTATATGGATCTACTATAATTTGTTCATTCACCTTATGATGGATATGATTTCCTGTTTGGGGTTATTATCAATGAAGATGCTATGAACATTTTTGTGTAGTCTTGTGAAGACATATATTTTTATTTCCATTGGGTAAATACCTGGCAATGGCTGGGTTTTTAATAGGTATATGTTTAACTTTTTACAAAACTAGGAAAATATTTTTCTAAAGAGATTGTACCATTTTACATTTCCTCTAACAGTGTCTAAGAGTTCCATTCACTCCACATCATTGTCAGTGCTTGATCTGATATGGTCACTGTTTTTAATTTTAGCCATTCTGATAGGTGGAGATAGTGGTATCTGATTGTGGTTTTAATTTGTATTTCCTTAATGATTCATGATATTGAACATTTTTTTCATGTGCTTATTGCTATCCATATATATCCTTTGGTGAAGTCCCTGTTTAAATTTTTTGCCCACTTACAAAATTGGGTTGTTTGACTTGTTGTTGTGTTGCAATATTCTAGTTGTCAGATATCTATTTTGCAGATAGAATTTCTCCCAGGCTGTGGGTTGCCTTTTTTTTTCTTAACAGCGTGTTTTGAAGGGCAAAAGTTGTTAATTTTGATGAAGTCTAGTTCATTACTTCTTTTTAAAAATAAAATTGTGTTTTGTTTCATATTTAAGAAATCTATGCCTGCCCAAGGTCAGTGAAGATTTTCTCTTATGTTTTCATGTAGAAGTTCTGTGTTTTTCTTAAATGTTGGTACAGTTCACCATTGAAGCTGTTCAGAAATTTTCTAGATGGGAATATTTTTAATTATAAATTTAATTTCTTTAATAGGTGTAGGTCTCCTTAGGTTATCTGTGTCTTTTTGAGTGAGTTTTTGGTAGTTCATGCTTTTCAAGGTATTTTTCTCATTTCATTCAAGTTGTTAAATTTATCAGTATAATGTTTTTCATAACATTTCCAGCCTTTGAGTATCTGTACAATTAATTATGTACATTTCTGATAATGGTAATTAGTGTCTCCTTTTCTTCCTAATAAGTATGGCTATAGGTTTACCAGTTTTATGGAATTTCATTGGGTTTTCTCATTTTTCTGCATTATAGTTAACGGATTTATGCTATCTTCATTATTTCTTTCTTTTGCTTTGCATTTAATTTACTTAATTTTATTTTATTTTTTTAAGACGGAGACTCACTCTGTCGCTCAGGCTGGAGTGCAGTGGCACAATCTCAGCTCACTGCAAGCTCTGCCTCCCAGATTCACACCATTCTCCTGCCTCAGCCTCCAGAGTAGCTGGGACTACAGGCGCCCGCCACCACACCCGGCTAATCTTTTGTATTTTTAGTAGAGACGGGGTTTCACCATGTTAGCCAGGATGGTCTCGATCTCCTGACCTCATGATCCACCCACCTCAGCCTCCCAAAGTGCTGGGATTACAGGTGTGAGCCACCACACCCGGCCAAATTTGTTATTTTTTTAAGGTGGAAGCTAACATCATTAAGATCTTTCTTCTTATTCTGTTATAGGCATTTGATGCTATACATTTCCCATTAAGTATTGTTTTAACTGCATCCCACAGATTTGTATTATGTTTCATTTTTATTCAGTTATTCAAGATAGTTTTGAATTCCCCCTTTAATTTCTTCTTTGGCCCATGGATTATTTTGAAATGTGTTATTTAGCCTGGGCAATATGGCAAAACTCACTCTCTACAAAAAAATACAAAAATTCGCTGGGTTTGGTGGCATGCACCTGTAGTCCCAGCTCTTCAGGTGGCTGAGGTGAGAGGATCACTTGAGCACAGGATGTTGAGGCTGCAGTGAACCAAGATCATGCCACTACAGACTGCAGTCCAGCCTGGTTGATGGAGTGAAACCCTGTCTCAAAAACCAAAAAGGAAGGAAATTTGTTACTTAATTTATATTTGCTTTCTAGAGACCTTTCTAATTTAATTCCATTGTAATCAGGGTACATAATTTGTATGTTTTAAATTTGTTTACATTTATTTAGACTTGTTTCTTTTATATGTTTTGTATTTGTTTACATTTATTTAGACTTGTTTCTGTGGCTTCTATTAGTGGCTTTACATTATTCTTTGCTCTGTTACCGACTTTGTCTGAT
The DNA here is from genome assembly GCF_009828535.3 of Hylobates moloch. Taxonomy (NCBI): domain Eukaryota; kingdom Metazoa; phylum Chordata; class Mammalia; order Primates; family Hylobatidae; genus Hylobates; species Hylobates moloch. The sequence continues at coordinate 88,842,029 of NW_026652281.1, forward strand.
ACTAATGTAGTCATTTCTGTTTTGTGTTTATAGTAACATGGTATATCTTTTTCTGTCCTTGTACTTTTAACCTATTTATGTATTAATTAATTAATTTTTAAGACAGAGCCTCACTCTGTCACCCAGGCTGGAGTGCAAGTGGTGCGATCACGGCTCTCTGCAGCTTCAATGTCCTGGGCTCAAGCAGTTCTCCCACCTCAGCCTCCCAAGTAGTTGGGACAACAGGCATGTGCCACCATGCCCAGAAATTTCGTTTTATTTTTTCTAGAGATGCAGTCTTACTTTGTTGCCCGGGCTTGTTTTGAACTCCTTTGCATACCTGATAATGTTTGAATAAATGCAAGATGTGAATTTCACCTTCTTGAGTAATGGGAAATTTTGTATTCCTCTAAATATTCTTAAGTTTTGTTCTGGGATGCAGTTAAGTACTTGGAAATCATTTTGTCCTTTTGAAATACACTTTTAAGCTTTTTTAGCCCAGACCAGCGCAATCTTTTGTATAGGGCTAATTTTACTCCCCTACTGACACAATAGCCTTGTGAGTCCTCTACCTAATGACAGTTAAAGTTTTTTACTGTGGCTAATGGGAACATGCTGATTTTTTTCTGGGTTTTGGGTAATCTTTTCACAGACAATTGCTGATCACTACGCATCTAGAACCTTTAAAAGGCACTGTCTGAAGATCTCTGGAGGTCTTTCTCTGTGGAACACTCTCCTCTCCGGAACTTTGCCATATAAACCAGTTACCTTGGGTTCTTGGCTTCAAGTTCTATCTCCAACTCAGGGAGCCTGCCAGATTTTACCTGCACTCCCTGTTCTATTCTGCAGTTTGCAGTAAGCTGGGGCAATAGTAGGTCTTAGTTCTCTTGTCTCCTTTCTCTTAGGGATTGCTGTCCTGGGCTGCCTGATGTACCATATCTAAAAACTATTGTTTCATATATTTTGCCTTGTTTTTTCGATTGTTTCAAGCATGAGAATAAATCTGGTCCCTATTACTCCATCTTGGCCCTAATTGGAAGACATACATCATTTTAATGACTGCATAATGTTTCATAATATGGAAGTGCCATAATTGTTTATTCTTCTTTGACAGTATGATAAACATCTTTATAGATACATTGTTGTGTATAACCATTATTAGATTCCTGGAAAATAAGACAAATATACATTTTCAAAGCTTTGATATGAACTGACAAGTTTTCCTTTGAAGATTTATACAAAGCCATAACTGCTTTTGAGCAATTATACTCAAGTTTATGGCTTTACATATATTTTCTCATTTAATCTTCACAATAACTATGAGTTAGATGTTATCATCTACTGTTTTTACAGATAAGGACATGAAGCATAGGATGGTTAAATGGCTTACTCAGAGTCATATAGATAGTAGAAAAGCAAGGATTCAAAGATAGGAGGCAGGACTCTGGGGCCCATACTACCATCTGTCACCTTAGAATATGGGGATATTGAAGCTGGAAGGAACCTACAACCATGTATCAGTTTCTACTGCTGTTGTAATAAGTTATCACAAACTTAGGTGTCTTAGAACAACACATATTTATTATCTTACAGTTCTGGAGATCAGAAGTCTGAACTGGATCTCACTGGACTAAAATCAAGATGTCAGCAGGGCTGCAGTCCTTTCTAGAAGCTCTAGGGGATAATCCATTTTCTTGGCCAGTTTATAAAGGCTGCCCACATTCTGTGGCTTGTGGCACCATTCTGTCGTTAAATCCAGCAATGGCTGGTCAAGTCTTTCTCACATTGTATCACCGTAATGTTTTCGTTTTGTTTTGTTTTTGTTTTTCCTCCGTCTTCCACTTATAAGGACCCTAGTGATTGCATCGGGCCTACATGGAAAATTTAGGATAATTTCCCAGCTCAGCTGATGAACAACCTTAATTCAATCTGCAACTTGAATTATTTGCCATATTACCTAAAATATTCACAGATTCTGAGGATTAGGAGATTGATACATTGAATAATCAGGCCGTTATTTTGCCAACAACAAGCCGTAAAGGTCAATTAGAAGATGCTGCTTTAACAAAAGAATGAATTAACAAGGGACTGATTTATGACTTTATGACCTCATGACCTCACATTATGAAAAGCCTATTTGAGTACCTTACTTTTCTGCTCAGTTTCTTCTCACTTCTTATGCTAGGAATTATCTAGTGGTATAGAGTGAAGTGATTTAGAGTTGGGATACTTGAAATTTATAGTTCTGGATTTCTCAATAATGCATGTTTGAACAATTTAAATAAACTGAGCAATTTTTGAAAAAAGCAAAATTGTCATTCATTCAGCAGTTATTTAGTAAGCCCCATCCTGGTGCTTTGTGCCAGGCATTGTGCTGAGTACTTTTTATGTGATCACATTTTGTCCTCACAACAATCCAATGATGTTAGTGGTGACATCTTTATTTAATTATATATGTGTATATATATAGATATATATATATATATTTTTTTTTTTTTTTTTTTGAGACAGAGTCTCACTCTGTCACCCAGGCTGGAGTGCAGTGGCGCCATCTCGGCTCACTGCAGCCTCCGCCTCCTGGATTCCAGCGATTCTCCTGCCTCAGCCTCCCAGGTAGCTGGGATTACAGGCACATGCCACCATGCCTGGCTAATTTTTGTGTTTTTAATAGAGATAGGATTTCACCATGTTGTCTAGGCTAGTCTCGAACTCCTGACCTCAAGTGATCTGCCTGCTTTGGCCTCCTAAAGTGCTAGGATTACAGCTGTGAGCCACTGCGCCTGGCCGACACCTTAATATATACATGAAGAAAATAGGTTCTAGGTACTATAGCTTCTAAGTCACAGACTTAAGGCTTGAACCCAGATTTGAGAAAAGTAGGTATTAGGAAAATATTTTAAAAGTAGTGATTTGTTTGTATGTCTGGATCTGAAAGGGAAAAAAAAGAAAAATACATGATTTGATCCAGTATTTTTTAATTAATGATGATTCCTTGCATTAAGACTTTTAAATTTAGAACTAGAAGGAGCCTTAATCATTTAATAATTTTTAATTTTTCAGTTGGAGAAACTGAGGCACAAATATAGAGTCTACATAGTTTTTTAGTGGCATAATCCAAAGAGGTTTCCTAATCCTATTCTCTATTGCTCTTGTTATTACATAACTACTTCTTTATCCATTTTTATGTAGTCTTATTCCTAATTTTTGTTGGTTTCAAGGAAAGAGTACAAATGAAAGCTGTCATTACTGTGTGCCTAAATATTTGAAAGTTCAAAATCAAGCCAGTAAACTATGTTCTTTCCTTCATCCTTGATAAATGGAAGCACTGATTTGAATTTAGCATTCTTGGACTCTCTGGAGTTCTACATCCAGAATCTGGCAGAAGCAGGCTATTTTACTCTATTCTACTTATCTTTCCAATCCTGGTTCCATCCTAAACCCCAAGAGGCCTCATGAATACACATGAACTTCTCAGGCTATGTATGTAAGTGCCATCTTTTTCTCCCCATCTCTTTGGCCTAAGCATGCACATACTGGCAGTAAAGTTCATCCTTGAGAGAACACACATAGGGAATAGGCTCAGGCAGGTTCTGCAAGTGGGTATGAGACTGTTGGGGCAGAGAATTTCAGAGTGCCAGGGACCTGGAGCATGTTCTATAAGATGGGAAGGGTGATATATCCTTTTGACCCCAGGAGGACTATGGCAAAAGAACCAGACCCTCTAAACTGTGAAGCCAGGGAAGGAACACATCTTGTCAAATGTAGAAGCAGGTGTTTTCTTCATGAACAGTGACACAGATTTGTGAAGTTAGTTGGTGAGAGATGTGGATAGTTTGTCTATTACCAGAAGCATGATTTTCTCTCTATGGAAATCAACCTCTACTTTGGGCTCCATATCTTCTGTCAATTCAAGTATTTTTGGTTTATTAAATACTTCTTGTTGTTTTTGTTGATTTTTTTTTTTTTTTTTTTTTGAGACAAGGTCTTGCTAACTGTCACCCAGGCTGGAGTGTAGTGGTGCAAACATGGCTCACTGTACCCTCGACCTCCTGGGCTCAAGTGATCTTCCGTGCTAAAGTGATCTTCCTGCCTGAGCCTCCCATGTAGCTGGGGTCTCCCAGTTAGCTGGGCATGGTGGCATGCCTGGCTAATAATTTTTTTATTTGTTGTAGAGATGAGACTCTCACCATCTTGCCCAGGCTGGTCCTGAACTCCTGGGCTCAAGCAGTCATCCTGCCTTGGCCTCCCAAAGTGCTGGGATTACAAACATGAGCCACCTCACTTGGCCTTATTAAATACTTTTAAGAATTTATGGATGACTATAGTTTTAAAGTTTTCTTCAAAGCAAAGCTATATATGTTCTTGGGATTCTGGACTTTAAATTGAAATTGGGCCAGGCATACTGGCACACACCTGTAGTCCCAGTTACTTGAGAAGCTGAGTTCAGAAGATTATTCGAGGCTAGGAGTTTGAGGCTGTAGTGTGCGATGATCCTGCTTATGAATAACCACTGCATTCTTGCCTGGGCAACATAGTGAGACCCTGTTTCTGAAAAAAAAAAATTAAAAAACGAAATTGTCTTATGAATACATATATGTGAATCACTTAGAGTCAATAGTTAAGATTTTGCTGTATTTGCTTTATTTGTATATATAGGATAGATTTTCATTTGGCTTTAAAAGTAAATTGCAGTCATCATGAGACTTTACCTCTAACTATTTTATTAGACATCTCCCAAGAATGACATTCTTCTATACAACTAGTATCACACCTAAGGTAACTGCTAATTCTATATCATCTAAAACCTAATCCAAATTCAAGTTTTCCCAGTTGTTAGGACCAGCAGTTAATTTTTTTTATCATTTTCACTTAAAATATCAGCTCTCTGAAGTATTTTAACCCTCTAGTTTTGATCACAATATGAGAATTAAAAACACCATTTAAAATTGTTGGAGCCATGTTTATTAATTGTTGACCTCCTATCTTATACATATTTATATCCCTCTGCATCATCTTAGAGTTAAAACGGGCTCAATAAGTATTTGTCAGGTTACATTAAAATGAATTATTTGCAGTTTTTTTTTGAAGCCTATTATAAATAATGTATCTTGTACCCAGTCATACTGTTTTGTCATTAAAAAAATTAATAATTAAGCAGCCAGGCACAGTGGCTCAAGCCTGTAACCCCAGCACTTTGGGAGGCCAAGGCAGGCAGATCATCTGAGGTCAGGAATTCAAGACCAGCCTGGCCAACATGGTGAAACTCCATCTTTACTAAAAATACAAAAATCAGCCTGTGGTGGCACGCAACTGTAATCCCGGCTGCTCGGGAGGCTGAGGCAGGAAAATCACTTGAACCTGGGAGGCAGAGGTTGCAGTGAGCCAAGATGACATCACTGTACCCCAGCCTGGGCAACGGAGTGAGACTCCATCCAAAAAAAAAAAAAAAAAAACAGTAATTAAGCATGGCATACAGATTTTTATATATTTTCTCATCAGCACAGTGCCCTTTGAAGAGCAGTGGTCATTATGAGTTTCTCTAGGAAGTTCTTGAATTGTTACTTTACATTTTTTTTTTTTTGGAGACAGAGTCTTGCTCTGTCACCTAGGCTGGAGTGCAATGGTGCCATCTCGGCTCACTGCAACCTCCACCTCCCAGGTTCAAGCGATTCTTATGCCTCAGCCTCCCAAGTAGCTGGGATTACAGTTGCCCACCACCATGCCCAGCTAATTTTCATATTTTTAGTGGAGCTGGGGTTTCACCATGTTGGCCAGGCTGGCCTCGAACTGCCGACCTCAGGTGATCCACCTTCCTCGGCCTCCCAAAGTGCTGAGATTACAGACATGAGCCACCGCCCCCAGCCTTACGTTTGTTTTAATGTGCTTTCCCAATTTAGTTTTTCCTTCTGGGAAGATGTTGGTTAAAACTGGGGTAAATGGAAAGGATTTGCATAATTTGAGGACAGCAAGTTTGATGCCGAGGATCTCCTTAAATTTATTTTATCTTGAGGGGAGAGAAATATGACAAGGATTATAAATATTTTGAAACTTTTAGTGATGTATTTAGGGGAATTACAGAGACAGTACTTTTTAAGAGGAGACTTATTGAAATGTAGAGAAGGGATATATTTAATTTTCAGCACTGTGGATTTCTTAAGTGCATATCAGCACCACTCTGATCTCTATTAGTGGTATGGTTATTGACACAGACATCTCTTTTTTATTTTTTAAAATTTATTATTATTATTTTTTGATACAGAGTCTCCCTCTGTCGCCCAGGCTGGAGTGCAGTGGCGCGATCTCGGCCCACTGCAAGCTCTGCCTCCCAGGTTCATGCCATTCTCCTGCATCAGCCTCCCCAGTAGCTGGGACTACAGGCGCCCGCCACCACGCCAGGCTAATTTTTTGTATTTTTAGTAGAGACGGGGTTTCACCATGTTAGCCAGGATGGTCTCGATCTCCTGACCTCGTGATCCACCTGCCTCGGCCTCCCGAAGTGCTGAGATTACAGGCGTGAGCCACCTCGCCCAGCCTGAAACAGGCATCTCTAATAAGTATGAGAGCCACGATTTTTTTTTTTTTTTGAGACAGAGTTTCGCTCTTGTTGCCCAGGCTGGAGTGCAATGGTCCGATCTCAGCTTACCACAACCTCTGCCTTCTGGGTTCAAGCTATTCTCCTGCCTCAGCCTCCCGAGTAGCTGGGATTATAGGCACGCACCACCACACCTGGCTAATTTTTGTATTTTTAGTAGATATGGGGTTTCTCCATGTTGGTCAGGCTGGTCTTGAACTCCCGACCTCAGGTGATCTGCCTGCCTTGGCCTCCCATAGTGCTGGGATTGCAGATGGGAGCCACTGCACCTGGCCGAGAGCCACAATTTTTTAAGTTTCTTTTTTTGAATTTTCACTTTTGATTGAAGGTGAGAATAAGTGAAACTTGTCATGTAAAGTTTTTTGAGGAACCGCAATTACTGTGGTACAGTAATTTATATGATATACTTAAGCAAAAATTAGAGTGCTTATATGAAACTTACATATAGGAATGAGCAGACCAATATAAATGTTAGAAAAGTTTAAAACTAAGAGAATTATTTTTAAGTTTCTGTGTAAACTAAATTTTTTTTGGAGTAGCTTGGATATACTTTTGAGGGCTTCATATAGACAAATCAAAGTGCTTTTTTAACATGTTTTCTATATGTAACACAAGTTTAATGTCTCCACATGATATTGAATGAGTTAACATCTAAAGCACTATTTAATTTATTTAGTTGATAGTAATAATTCTCAGAACATTACTGAGGGATGAGTATCTCTGATTAAAAATAGTAAAACAGGACTGGACGCGGTGGCTCACACCTGTAATTTCAGCACTTTGGGAGGCCGAGCTGGGTGGATCACCTAAGGTCAAGAGTTTGAGAGCAGCCTGGCCAACATGGTGAAACTCCAGCTCCATTAAAAGTACAAAACTTAGCCAGGCGTGGTGGTGCATGCCTGTAGTCCCAGCTATCGGGAGGCTGAGGCAGGAGAATCACTTGAACCTGGGAGACAGAGGTTGCAGTGAGCCGAGATTGCACCACTGCACTCCAGCCTGGGCAACAGAGCAAAACTCCATCTCATATATTTTTACTGTGCATGATTAATTAAGCATGCACACACTCATGGCAATTTTCTGGTCGTTATAGTATTTGCTTTTACTGCAGAACAATTGGTGGATTTTTAAGGCTTAATTTTTTATTTTTAAGACAGGGTCTTACCCTATCACCCAGGCTGGAATGCAGTGGCTTAATCATGGATCACTGCAGCCTTGACCTTCCAGGCTCAAGTGATCTTCTCATCCCAACCTCCCAAGTAGTTGGGACCACAGGCATATGCCACCACGTCCAGCTGATTTTTTAAAAAAATTTGTGGAGATGGGGGTCTTACTATGTTGCCCAGCCCAGGATGTATTTTTTACTTAATGATTTTATTCTTCATTGGTTAGTCCAATTTGTTTTACCTTCAGAGGATAGTCTTTTGGAGATACTTCATGAAAATTGACACTATCTGGAAAAATAGTATTGATAAGGACTCTTGATCTGGGTCATTTAATACAAATGTATCTTGAATGCAATTTTTGTTATTTCAATAGAATGTTTGAGTTACAGGTTTGTGTTATAGGTGAGCCAATTTTTTTCCATATTTCTGAGTTTTAGAAAAAAACTTCACTAATCAGACTTTAATACTTAAATCTACATAGGAATTTGAGCTAAAAGGAGGAAATCCAGCCTAATTAAATGAAAAAGTACATGTAATTTTTATAATTATTTTAAATGAAATTTCATACATATTCTTAATTCTTTTAAGAAAGGTGTGAATGTTTTAGAGACTTACTTTTCATTGAAATTATTTTGTGTGATTTGAAATCCCCAATAACATCAAGTGTTTTAAGTTTATATCATATATGTATGAATGTGTGAATATACGAATGCATATGAATATACTTGAGACTATATATTAGCTAACTTTTTGTTTTAGGTTGCATGTCTTTTCAATAGTTACAATCAACAACCATTCACCTTCATAATACTTTCTAAAAGCTGTTAAAGTCAAAATGATGTAGTCATTTAAAAATATCAGCTTCTGTACTAACACTTGAATCAACATAAATTTATATGTTGGTACTTTAAAAATAATGTAGCAGTGCAAAAATAGAAAAGTGTAGAAGGTAGTATACAAACGTCAGAAACCCACCACCTAGGTTTAACAAATGTAATATTTCTTTTTTTCTTTTTTTTAAGAAATAAACATTATGGATAACCATTGAAAACCTCAAGCCCATTGCCATTTTTTTCCAGAGCAAACCACTATTCTAATATTGTCTTATTTTTCATTGTCATCTTTTCAGTATATGTTTCTGTAATTTCATCATAATGCCGTATATCCATAAACATGTAGGAGAGAAAGGGGAAGGAACAGGGAGGATGGTTATATCTGTAGCAGGTTATTTATTTAAAAGACAGAGATTTGAAACAAAAGAAGGTAAATATTAACATTTATTCCCATTTAATGAGTGTCAGTTTATTTTCTCTGTCTTAAAAATGTTGTATAATTAAACATTAACAACAAAACAAAATAGTAGCTTTGGAGTTAGGCAGCCTTGGGTTTAAAACTCCTTTCCAATGCCGAGTACAGTGACTCATGCCTTTAATCTCAACATTTTACGAGGCCAGAGAGGGTCGCTTGAGGCTAGGAGTTCGAGACCAGCCTAGGCAACACAGCAAGACCCTGTCTGTACAAAAAATACAATAACAATACAATACAATATAATACAATGCAAATACATCTCCTTTCTGCTACTTAACAGCCATGTAACCTTGGGCATGCTTGTTAATCTTTCCAAACTTTAGTGTCCTCATTCATAAAATGTGGGTAATATTGGTACCATCCACGCAAGATTGTTTTTCATAGGTACCTGGCTAATTTTTTTTTTTTTTTTTTTGAGACGGAATCTTACACTGTCACCCATGCTGGAGTGCAGTGGCATGATCTCGGCTCACTGCAAGCTCCTCCTCTCGGGTTCACGCCATTCTCCTGCCTCAGCCTCCCGGGTAGCTGGGACTAAAGGCGCCTGGCACCATGCCCAGCTAATTTTTTGTGTTTTTAGTAGAGATGGGGTTTCACCATGTTAGCCAGGATGGTCTCGATCTCCTGACCTCGTGATCCTGACTAATATTTTTTGAGTGCCTATTATGTTCTAAACTCTGTACAGTATTCTATTTAATCTTATCTCTATAAATCACTAAAAGAGATAGATATGGCACTAAAAGGATACATATGTATGTGTTTATGTAGTGATTTGTGTCTTAGACTGTATTTGTTGTTACGGTTTTTGAAACAGGGTCTCAGTCTGGAGTGCAGTTAAATTTTCATGGCTCACTGCAGCCTCAACCTGCTGGGCTCAAGCTATCCTCTCACCCCAACCTCCTAAGTAGCTGGGACTACAGGTACACACCAGCGTACCCAGTGAGTTTTTGTTTTTGTTTTTGTTTTGTAGACGTGGGGTTTCACCACAGTGCCCAGGCTGGACTTGAACTCCTGGGCTCAAGTGATCCTCCCACCTCAGCCTCCAAAAGTGCTGGGATTATAGACATGAGCCACAGTGGAGTGGCATTTAAACGATAGTTAGATGGGTGCCATGTAGAAGGCCTTGGATGCTGATAAGGTTTGGCTGTGTCCCCACCCAAAATCTCATCTTGAATTATAGTTCTCATAATCCCCACATGTCGTGAGAGGGACCAAGTGGAGATATTTTAATCACAGGGGCAGTTTCCCCCATCCTGTTCTGGTGATACTGAGTTAATTCTCATGAGATCTGATGCTTTTATAAGGGGCTTACCCCTTTGCTTAGCTGTCATTTTCTCTCTCCTGCCACCATGTGAAGAAGGATATGTTTGCTTTCCCCTTCTGCCATAATTGTAAGTTTCCTGAGGCCTCCCCAGATCTCCAGAACTGTGAGTCAACTAAACCTCTTTCCTTTATAAATTACCCAGTTTCGGGAAGTTCCTTATAGCAATGTGAGAACAGACTAATACAGTAAATTGGTACCAAAGAGAGTGGGGCACTGCTGTAAAGATACCCAAAAATATGGAAGCAACTTTGAAACTGGATAACAGGCAGAGGTTGGAACAGTTTGGAGGGCTCAGAAGAAGACAGGAAAATGTGGGAAAGTTTCAAACTTCCTAGAGACTTGTTGAATGGCTTTGACCAAAATGCTGATAGTGATATGGACAATTAATTCCAGGCTGAAGTGGTCTCAGATGGAGATGGGCAGCTTGTTGGGAACTGGAGTAAAGGTCACTCTTGCTATGCAAAGAGACTGGTGGTATTTTTCCCTGCCCTGGAGACCTGTGGAACTTTGAACTTGAGAGAGATGATTTAGGGTGTCTGGCAGAAGAAATTTCTAAGAAGCAAAGTGTTCAAGAGGAAGCAGAGCATAAAAGTTTGGAAAATTTGCAGCCTGATGATGCAATAAAAAAAAGTAACCCATTTTCTAGGGAGAAATTTGAGCCCGCTGCAGAAATTTGCATAAATAACAAGGAGTCAAATGTTAATCAAGACAGTGGAGGAAATGTCTCCAAGGCATGTCAGAGACTTTTGTGGCAGTCTCTCCAGTCACAGACCCAGAGAACTAGGAGGGAAAAATGTTTTCCTGGGCTGGGTCCAGGGCCTCCCTGCTGTGTACAGCCTTGGGACTTTGTGCCCTGTGTTACAGCCATTCCAGCCCTGGCTAAGAGGGGCCAATGTACAGCTCAGGCTGTTGCTTCAGAGGGTGCAAGCCCCAAGCCTTGGCAGCTTTCACGTGGTGTTGGGCCTGCAGATGTGCAGAAGTCAAGAATTGAGGTTTGGGAACCTCTGCCTAGATTTTATAAGATACAGGGAAAGGCTTGGATGTCCAGGCAGAAGTGTGCTGCAGGAGCGGAGCCCTTATGGAGAACCTCTGCTAGGGCAGTGCAGAGGGGAAATGTGGGGTCACAGAGCTCCCACACAGAGTCCCCACCAGGGCACTGCCTAGTGGAGCTGTGAGAAGAGGGTCACCATCCTCCAGACCCCAAAATGATAGATCCACTGACAGTTTGCACTGTACGTCTGGAAAAAGCTGCAGACACTCAACAGCAGCCCATGACAGCAGCCAGGAGGGGAGCTGTAGTTTGCAAAGCCACAGGGATGGAGATGCCCAAGGCCGTGGGAGCCCACCTCTTGTATCAGTGTGCTCTGGATGTGAGATATGGAGTCAAAGGAGATCATCTGAAACTTTAAGGTTTAATGACCATCCTATTGGATTTTGGACTTGCATGGGGCCCGTAGCCCCTTTGTTTTGGCCAGTTTCTCCCATTTGAAACAGGTGTATTTACCCAATGCTTGTACCCCCATTGTATTTAGGACGTAACTAACTGACTTTTGATTTTACAGGCTCGTAGGTGGAAGGGACTTGCCTTGTGTCAGATGAGACTTTGGACTGTGGACTTTTGACTTAATGCTGAAATAAGACTTTGGGGGACTATTGGAAAGACATGATTGTATTTTGAAATGTGAGGATATAAGATTTTGGAAAGGCCAGGGGCAGAATGATATGGTTTGGCTGTTTCCCCACCCAAAGTCTCATCTTGAATTGTAGTTCCCATAATCTTTATGTATCATGGAAAGGACCAGATGGAGATAATTGAATCATGGGGGTGGTTTTCCCCATCCTGTTTGTGTGATAGTGAGTTAGTTCTCACAAAAGAGGATGGTCTTATAAGAGGATTCCTCCTTTGCTTGGCCCTCACTTTCTCTTTCCTACCTCTACATGAAGAGGGACATGTTTTCTTTCCCCTTCCACCATGATTGTAAGTTTCCTGAGGCCAAACCCAGCCTTACAGAACTGTGAGTCGATTAAACCTCTTTCCTGTATAAACTACCCAGTGTCAGGCAGTTCTTTATAGCAGTGGGAGAACAGACTAATACAAATGCCAAGTGAAGACTTGGAGAGGGAAAATCCACAATAAAAGCTATGCCAGATTAAACTGGTTTTGAAATGGAACAAAACAGAGTTAATAATGACTAGGTGGAGAAGGTCTACAGTCAGCGGAAAAATTAAAACTAGAATTCAGAAGGTGTATATTTCGAGAGTATCAACAACAAAGTGATAAGTGATAGTTGAAGCTATGAGACAAGATAATTCAAGAAGAAAGTGTAGAGGGAGAAGCCAGGTTCAGTCACTCATGCCTGTAATCCCAGCACTTTGGGAGACTGAGGCAGGAAGATCACTTGATGCTAGGAGTTTGAGACCAGCCTGGGCAACATAGCAAAATTGTCTCTACAAAAATAAAAATTAAAAAATTAGCTGGGCATGGTGACGTAAACCTGTAGTCCCAGCAGGAGGCTGCAGTGAGATGATCTCTTGAGCCCAGGACTTCAAAGTTACCGTGAGCTATGATCACACCACTCACTGCAGCCTGGGTAGAGCAAGACCCTGCCTCTAAGAAAAAGAAAGAAAAGTGCAGAGTGAGAAAATGAGAGTTTTGGCCAGAGTCTTGGGGAAACTGCATTTGTGAGGCAGAATGAATAAAGAAGAACCAAGGAATTAAAGAAAGATAATCAGATTTAAGACTTTGTAATGTTCCTGAATTCATAGAAACAGGTTTCATAAAAAAAGTGATGAGCAACAGTGTCAAAAATTAAAAGATATTGAGGAGGGGAAAAACAAGATTATTGAATAACAATAAGAAGTAACTGGTCACCTTGGGAAAAGGACTTTTTGTATATTATGGAGGAACAGGAATTAAATCAATGGGAATTTATAAGTGCTAAGAAAATCAGGATATCAGCTATAGTCTACTGTTTTGAGATGTCTGGTTGTGAAAGGAAAAAGAGTAATCTTGAATATTAAAATGTAAGAAAAGCAGAAATGAATGTTTCAAGTGTTAATGTTTTCACCACTCCCAAAAGAAATCCCACATCTGTTAGCAGTCATTCCTAATTTATTCCTAACACCCTAAGCCCTAGGCAACCACCAATCTACTTTCTGTCTATGGATTTGCCTATTCTGAACATTTCAAGTAAATGGAGTCATGAAATATGTGATTATGATGGGCTTCTTAGCATAATATTTTCAGGGTTCATAGACGTTGTAGCATGTAACAGCACCTCATTTTTAATTGCCAAATAATATTCCATTGTATGGATATGTACCACATTTTATTCATTTATTAGTGATGGATATTTAAGTTGTTTCCACTTTTTGGCCATTATGAATGATGCTGCTATGAATGTTCCCATACAGGCTTTCTTTTCTCTTGCATGTATTCTTAGGAATGGAATTGCTGGATTATATAATTCTTTCTTATGTTTGACCTTTTGGGTAACTTTTATATTTTTCCAGAGCAGCTGTACCATTTTACATTCCCACAGGTAGTGTATAAGGGTTCCAATTTTTCCATACTTGCCAATGCCTGTTTTTATGTCTTTTTTTTATTATAGCCATCTTGGTATAAAGTAGTGTCTTCTTGTGGTTTTGATTTGCATTTCCCTGATTGCTAATGATACTGAGCATTTTTTCATGGGCTTACTGGTCATTAGCATTTTTTTTTTTTTTTTGAGATGGAAGCTGGCGTGCAGTGGTACCATCTCAGCTCACTGCAACCTCCACCTCCCAGGTTCAAGCAGTTCTTCTGCCTCAGCCTCCCAAGTAGCTGGAATTACAGGTGCTTGCCACCACGCCTGGCTAATTTTTTGTATTTTTAGTTTCATCTTGTTGGTAAGGCTGGTCTCAAACTCTTGACCTCAGGTGATCTGCCCACCTCAGCCTTCCAAGGTGCTGGGATTACAGGCGTGAGCTACCACGCCTAGCATTGTATCTTTTTTTAGAGAAATGCCTATTCAGATCTTTTGCCCGTATTTAAATTGGGTTACTTATTTTTGTTACTGATTTGTAGGAGTTATTTATATATTTTAGATATAAGTCTCTTATCAGATTTTTTAAATTGAAAAAGCTTGACATCAGATATTTGATTTGCAAATTTCCTTGGGTTTTTTTTTTTTCATTTAAAAGATCATAGCTTCCACATATAAAGATTAAAGATAATTTTACTTCTTGCTTTCCAATCTAGGTGTTTTTTATTGCTTTTTCTCCTCTAATTGCCCTGACTAGAATTTTCAGAACAATGTTTAATAGAAGTGACAAGAGTAGATATCCTTGTCCTGTTCATGATCTTAGGGAAAAGCATTCAGTCTTTCACCATTAAGTACTGTGTGATGTTAGTTGTGGGTTTTTCATACATGCCTTTTATTATGTTGTAAAGGTTTCTTTTTATTCCTAGTTTGTTTTGCGTTTTTATCATGAAAAGGTGTTGAAACTTTGTCAGATTATTTTTCTTCATCACATTTAGTTTTTTTTTTTTTTTTTTTTTCTTGAGACGGAGTCTCGCTCTGTCGCCCAGGCTGGAGTGCAGTGGCGCAATCTCGGCTCACTGCAAGCTCTGCCTCCCGGGTTCACGCCATTCTCCTGCCTCAGCCTCTCCGAGTAGCTGGGACTACAGGCGCCCGCCACCACGCCCGGCTATAATTTTTTGTATTTTTAGTAGAGACGGGTTTTCAGTGTGGTCTCGATCTCCTGACCTCGTGATCCACCCGCCTCGGCCTCCCAAAGTGTTGGGATTACAAGCGTGAGCCACCGCGCCTGGCCCACATTTAGTTTTTATTCTTGATCATTTTAGTTTTTATTCTTTATTCTGTTGTTACTATTTTCAGATATTAGCCTTGCACTCCTAAAATAAATCCCACTTGTCGATGGTGTGTATCTCTCTCTCTATATATATGTGTATATATATATATTGTTTTTCCTGGATTAGGTTTGCTATTATTTTGTTGAAAATATTTGTGTCTGTATTAGCAAAAGATACTGGTCTGTAGTTTGAATTTATGATTTATACTAGCATTTGCTGTGTGTGTATTTTGGCTTTAATGGGTCATCCTGGATAATTGCATTGAACTGAACAATTAGCAAAATATTTTTATAGCCTTTTATCAGATTAGTGCATTTGTAGACTGTGCAATTTTTTCCATGTCTTACAGGATGATAGCAGAGGTATAAATGAAGATAAATTTTATTCAAATATTTGAGATCAACAAAATAGACGGAAAGCTAATGTTGACAGTATATGTGACCTGTAATTATTTAAGTACTTTTGTACTTGTTTTTTGCATCTATATTATGGGGATACACTTTAATATTACATTTATTATCCCTCAACCTCTTATTTAAAATACTCTTGAGTATTCTAAAAATGTCACATTGAACCATGATTTTCCCCCAACCCTACCTCCCAAACTAGAACAGAACCAACAAACTTCTGGTCCACATTGGTCCCCAAATTATTCTTAATATCACCTTTCCCATTGAAGAGCAAATTACTGATTAAATCTCTCTATTTCTAAGATTATAGCAGTTTACAATATGGCTTTCTTTCCAGATGGTAGAGGTGGGTGGAGACAAACCTAATTTCTTTCTCAATTAAAAACGTTTTATACTAGAAGAAATAAAATGGGTTTTGAAAGATACAAAAGGGTTGTTTTTGTTTACACTGAGAATCAAAAATTTTATAGTTTTGCTACCCAATCCATTCAAGCTCATTTTCTGCTCATTCTCTGCTCATTCTCTGTGGACTCTGAGAATGAGTCTTTAATATGTTAAGCTTTATCATGATGTGCCAAGAAGGAGGAAATACAAGGCTGCATCTCAGAATTTTACATGAATCTGAGTGTTTTAATATCTCACAATTTCCTGGAATATAACTTATGAAATGTTTTTCTACACAAATATTTCACTTGTTATGCCTTTGGTTATGCTTATCTTCCTCCATTGAATATCTTATTATCTCATCATTATAAAAATTAGCTTATTTCCTGAGAACACTTTCAAGTCTTCCTTGCCCTTCTAGTTTATATTGATTTACCATTTTCCCCATATCTCTGGTGTGTTTCCCAGAGATTCTGTTGTTGTACCTCTATGTAATAGATTATTAGCAAATATTTTCTAAATTGAGTGTCTGCCACTAACAACAGGCCAGCATAAATTATAGAAATTAGTATAATATAATCTAATTTTACTTTGTAGTCAAATAATTAAAACTAATAAAAGAAGAAGAGTAACAGATAAGTCAGGGTAAAATTAATCCTATTACATATGTCCACTTAGTAAGTACATTTTAAAATCAATTTTATTGAGGCATAATTTACATACAATGAAATGTACCCATTTTAAGTGTAATCTGATGATTTTTGACAAATATATACAATTAGGTAATCATTACCTTAATTGAGATATAAAATGTTTTCATAACCCTAAAAAGTTCCTTATGCCCCATTACAGGTAGTCTTCCTCCCATCCCTGGCCCCAGGCAATCACTGATTTACTTTCTGCCACTATAGATTAGTTTTGCCTGCTTTTAATTTCATATAAATGGAATCATACTGTATCTACTTTTTTCTTTATGGCTTTTTCACCATTTATATTATTTTAAACATTTATGTCTTTTCATGTATCAGTTCATTTCTTTCTCATTCTTTCTTTTTTTGAGATATAATTTACACACAGTCAAAAGTCACTCTTTTTAGTGAACAGTTCTGACTGACAGATACATACAGATAGATAGCTAGCTACACCAGTAATCAAGATAGAGAATAATTACATCAGGCTGGAGTGCAGTGGCGCAATCTCGGCTCACTGCAAGCTCTGCCTCAAAATTTCTTCATACCCTTTTGTAGTAGCCCCTCTTTCAACCACCACTGCTGGCAGCCTCTGATTTGTTTTTTGCTCCTGTAGTTTTTCCTTTTTGAGAATGCTATGTAAACGTTATCATACAGTTCGTAGCCTTTTGAGTCTGGTTTCTTTTATTCAGCGTAAGGCATTTGTGATTCAGTCATGTTGTCCAAGGCAGTAGTTTGTTCCTTTTTATGACTGATTGGCTTTCCAGTTTATAGATACACCACAATTTACTCATATGCCTCTTGATGGACACTTGGAGTTTTTACTAATTTGTGCCTATTATGAGTAATGCCTCTAAGAACATTCAAGTTCAGTCTTTTTGTGGATATATGTTTTCATTTATTTTGGGTAAATATGTCAGAATGGGGTTACTGGGTCACAAGTTTATGTGTAGCTGTATAACAAATTGCAACTTTTCAAAAGTGGTTGTACTCTTTTACATTCCCACCAGCAGTGTATGAGAGTTCCAGATGTTCCTTTCTCTTTAGTTCTTGGTATTGTCAGTCTTTTTAAATTTAGCCATTTGATTAGATGTGTATTTGTATCTCATTATGGTTTTAATTTGTGTTTTACTGATGGATGATGTTGAGTATCTTTTCATGGGCTTATTGACCAAAAATGAGTGAGACTCCATCTCAAAAAAAAAAAAAAAAAAAAAAAAAGTCAGTGTCTCTAACATGGCTAAGACCTATAAAAGAGGTATATGTGCCTGCACATGTGTGTGTTTATATGTTGTGTTTGGAACAGGGAAGGAGAGTTGAAGTAGGAGTTCGAAGATCCAGCAGTAGATTATAGAAAGAAGTCTAATTGTGTGGGACTAAGCCACATATAACACCGACTCCTGAAAACAGATAAGTGAAGAAATAGCATCCAGAAATCTAGGAATAGGTACTATTTAGAGACTTAAATAACAGTCATAGGACAGGACTTCAAGGGTAGCTACTGGGATTAAGGGAAAGGAATAAATATCAAGATACTAACCTAGATTTAGAAGTCTAGTGGTATTAGCTTCTTAGTATGAGAATGGAAGCCTAAAGAACATGTAATTTTGTTTTAGACAGGTTTATTGAAAAATAATTTACATCCAGTAATATTCATCTTTTGTATCATATAGTTCTGTGAGTTTTGAAAAATGTGCACAGTTCTATAACCTTACCATAATCAAGATACAGATTATTGCTATCATCCCCACAGAATTCCCTCATTCCCCTTTGCAGTCAATCTTTCCCGTAACCCTAGACCCTGGCAACCAATGATTAATTTTTTTCTTTGCAGTTTTGCATTTTTGAGAATGTTGTATGGATGGAATCATGCAGTATATTGTGTTACTAGTCTGACCGCTGTTTAGCATAGAACATTTTTGTTGCCCATATCAATAGCTTTTTCTTTCATGTTACTGAGTTATATTCCATTATACAAATGCACCACAAATTGTTTATGTATTCACAAGTTAAAGGGTATTTGGGTTGTTTTTAGGTTTTTGTAATTATGAATAAAGCCTCTATAAACATGTATATACAGCTTTTTTTTGTTACCATATGTTTTCACTCTTGGGTAAATATATAAGTGTAAAATTGCGGAGGGTCATATGTTAAGTGTATGTTGAACTTTATAAAAAAATACTAAACTGTTGTCCAAAGCGGTTGTACCATTTTGCATTCCCACCAGCAGCGTATAGGAGTTCCTGTTGCTCCATATCCTCTCTAGCACTAAATATTTATTTTAAAAATGTTTTAACCATCCGGCCAGGTGCGGTGGCTCATGCCTGTAATCCCAGCACTTTGGGAGGCCGAGGCAGGTGGATCACGAGGTCAGGAGATCGAGACCATCCTGGCTAACTCGAGGAAACCCCATCTCTACTAAAAATACAAAAAAATTAGCCGGGCGTGGTGGCAGGCGCCTGTAGTCCCAGCTACTCTGGAGGCTGAGGCAGGAGAATGGCATGAACCCGGGAGGCGGAGCTTGCAGTGAGCCAAGATCACGCCACTGCACTCCAGCCTGGGTGACTGAGCAAGACTCTGTCTCAAAAAAAAAAAAAAAAAAAATCTTTTAACCATCCAAATAGATGTAGATTGATATCTCATTGTGGCTTGAATTTGTATTTTCCTAATGTCTAATAATCTGAGCATCTTTTCTATTGTTTATTCGCAATCCATTCATCTTCTTTGGTAAAGTGTCCATTCAAATCGTTGGCCCATTTTTAAAATTGGAGTGTTTGTTTTCATATTCATTGGATTTTGAGACTTAGTTGTATAAGGAATATTAATCTTAATCACAATAATGAACACTAACATTTACCGAGTGCCTACATGTCAGATACTGTTCTGAAATCCTTTAGTTGAATGATCTCATTTAAATTCACAGCAACCCTGTTAGATTAGATACTATGATTATCCTCATTATACAGATATTGAAACTGTGCTAAACATTGGCTAGGTTTTAGAGATACAAATTGAATGTGACCTTGGCTTATAAATAACTATAATATACTATAGTAATATTACTGTTATAAAACAAATATTACTGTTGTAAAATTACATATAGTAAAAGTGATATCTAAAAGTGAATTTTTGAATAGACATTTGCTAGGCTACCTTTTGAAGAAAGGGCACTCTTGACAACTAGAACAGTAAATTCAAAGTTTTAGGTAAAATATGTCTAAGAAGGCTGGACACAGTGGCTTATGCCGTAATCCCAGTGCTGTGGAAGGATCACTTGAGCCCAAGAATTCAAGGTTCCAGTGAGATGAGCTATGATCATGCCACTGCACTTCAGCCTGGGCAACAGAGCGAGACCCTGTCTCTTAAAAAAAAAAAAAAAAAAGTCTAAAAAAACTGAACTTAGTTCAGCATCACTAGAATATAAAGTAAAACCCGAGGCTACGTGCAGTGGCTCATGCCTATAATCCTAGTACCTTGAGGTCAAGACAGGAGGATCACTTGAGCCCAGGAGTTTGAGACCAGCCTGGGCAACATGGCAAAAACTTGTCTCTATAAAAATACAAAAATTATCCAGGCATAGTGTCACAGGCCTGTAGTCGCAGCTACTCAGAAGGCTGAGACAGGAGGATCACTTGAGCCTGGCAGGCGGAGGCTGAAGTGAGCCGAGATCGTTCACTTCACTCCAGCCTGGGTGACAGAGTGAGACCCTGTCTCAAAAGATAAAATTTTAAAAATAAAGTAAAACAAGTGTTTGAAAATTGAAAGTGTAACTAGAGAGAGAGATGATGGTGTTATTCAGAAACATGAGTATAGATTTAAACACTGTATTTCAGTTTTCTCTTCTTCACATTTTGATTGTGGGTTTTAAAAAATTTTCTTTCTTCCTGCTCCCGCCTTTTCCCATCACTAATAACACTGGTTAAGGTAATTCTCAGGCCTCTTTCAGCATTTCATAGATTTCTCCTGGTATAAGAGGAAATAGGCAATATTATATTTCTCTGTTACTGTTTTCTTAATGAAATATATCTGGAATGTCACAGTAATATAATCAAGAAAATAATTTGTTTTTAGTGTCAAGACATTATTGCATTAAGAGAACAGTTGGTCTTTTCCTTAAATACCTGTAAGAATGATTGTTTACTCAGATTAATGATAATAAGATTACAAAATGTTCATCAGTTTGAGTTATAATCTTTTAATATAAATTTTATTGAAGTATAATGTACATACAGAAAATACACAAATTAAAAGTGAACAATTCGATCAATTTTCAGACATTAAACATCATCCATATAACCAGTATCCAGACCAAGAAATAAGATATTAGCACAATTCTAGAAGCCTGCTATGGCCTAAAAGCCTGCTACTAGTCACTATCCTTGGTCACCAAGGGCAACCACCATTCTGATTTATAACCTCATGAGTTAGTTTTGCATGTTATTGAACTTTCATTATGTTGGACATATACCCAAGATTGGAATTGTTCAATCATTGGGTATATGAATATATTTTCTATTAGTAACAAATTACCACATATTTAGTCTGGCTTAAAATGGCACTCGTTTATTATCTCATGGCTTCCTTGGGTCAAGTGTCTGGGTACAGCTTAGGTGGGTTCTTTTCTCAGGCTATCACAAAACTGCAACCAAGGTGTCAACTTGGGCTACAGTATCTCATCTGAGACTCAGGGTCTAGGCTTATGAGATTGTTGACAAAACACATTTCCTTGCAGCTGTAGAACACCAGCAGCTTGTTTCTTCAAGGCCAGCAGGAGAGTATCTCTGAGCTCAGAGAAGGCCTAAGCGCTCTCTTTTTTTGCAACTACTTTTTTTTTTTAAGTTTTATTTTGAGGTAATTGCAGATTCACATGCAGTTGTAAGAAATAGTACAGAGAGATTCAATGTATGCTTTTTTTTTTTTGAGATAGGGTCTCGCTCTGTTATCTAGGCTGGAATACAGTGACCTCAGCTCACTGCAATCTCCACCTCCCTGGTTCAAGCAATTCTCACGCCTCAATCTCCCAAGTAGCTGGGATCACAGGCGTGTGCCACCACGCCTGGCTAATTTTTGTATTCTCAGTAGAGATGGGGTTTTGCCATGTTGGCCAGACCGGCCTTGAATGCTTGACCTCAAGTGATTCACTCGCCTCAGCCTCCCAAACTGCTGAGATAACAGGCATGACCCACTGTGCCCAGCCTCCGTATATCCTTAATTCAGTTTCCCACAAGGGTAGAATCTTGCAAAACTATAGTACAGTATCACAGTCAAGAAGCTGAGTTGATACAATCCACCAATCTTTATTTAGATTTCCCCAGTTTTCCATGCTGTCATCTGCATGTGTTTGTGTATTTATTTTCATGAAATTGTGTCACATGTGTAGCTTCATGAAACCATCACCAAAGCCAAGATACAGTTTAGTTCCATCAGGACAAGGATGTTGCTCTTTTGTAACCAAACCTACCTCTCTCCTACCCTAATGTCCCATCCCTAAACTTTGGCAACCACTAAGTAGACTGAAATAGCCATTAATTATATCTGTAAAATCCTTTCACTTTTGCCACATATCCTGCGGTATTCCGACATTTTTACAGGTTCAGCCCACAATCAAGGGGAAGAGTTTTACAAGAACATGGTTCATTGAGGGTTTACCTTAGAATTCTGCCTGCCACAATAAAATGATTAGCCTTGGTAGATACTAGAACACCTCATTTTTGAAAGCAGAATATTTGATTTAATCATAAGATCCCTCAATATAAGTAGGTGACAAAGTAATGAGAAGTGCTTGGGAACAGTGCTTGTTGAACAGTACACTTAGTTCAACAAGTACTTGTTAAATGAATATTAAATGAATGAACCAATCAGTCTTCTAAATTTTAAAGACAATGATCAGATCCAATCTAGGATTGTACTTTTCTGCAAATTGTAGGGCAATTTTAGAGCTTTCTAAGCCAAAGTAAAGTTTTATGTGAATCATCTCAAGTGAAACTAAGTTTTGTTTTTTCTCGTATATTTGTACCTTCAGTTTTCTTGAGTTTAAGATTTATGAGTTAATGATTAACATACTTCTTCAGAAGAAAACTATAGAATAGTGATCGTCAAAGGTAAGTAGGCAGGAAAGATGCTTCTCTCCTCCCAGAATTTCAGAGAATTTACTAGTCCATGCCATTCCACTCCTTTCACTCCCAACTAAGTGTTGAGACGGGTTACTGTGATGAATGTGTTAATTGTGTGAAAAATAAGGGAGTAGAAGAGTGAAAAGGCTGAGATACACTGGCAGACTAGTAGAAAGGTTATGGAATTTGGCTAAGACTCCTTCATTTTAAAATGGGAATAACAAGTGCCACTACCACCACTATAGCCATTTCCTAGGAGTTTGGAAGAATTAAATGAGATAACATTTAACAGATTAAAGTCATCTGTAAACTATCAAACATTGCACAAATGTTAATTTTCACATCTAATTCTGTGTCCTGTTTTTAATCATAGTAGGATTTGAGTGACATTTTTTACTCAACAATACACGAACAAATTGATGTTTGTGTAGTCTACCTGGTCTTTATTCAGTGAGGTTGCAGTAGAAAATCAAGTTCCCAGTGCACCTCAGGGTGCTTTATATAACTAGGAAAGTATTTTATATCAGGACTCTATTATGCTGTTATGGAAGATAAGATAACCTTATTGCATATTCTTGATTATTTTAAATATTAACACTTTTTTGTAGTATCTTGAAATCCCAGAATTGAATGGAACTAAGCAGCCTGTCTAGTTCAACTCATTCTGCTGTGTGAATATTCTAGCTTTTTTTTTTTTTTTTTTGAGATGGAGTCTCGCTGTATCACCCAGACTGTAGTGCAGTGGTGCGATCTCTGCGCCGCAACCTCCGTCAACCTCCTGAGTAGCTAGGATTCTCCTGCCTCAGCTCCTGAGTAGATAGGATTACAGGTGTGCACCACCACACCCAGCTAATTTTTATATTTTTAGTAGATATGGGGTTTCATCATGTTGGCCAGGCTGGTCTTGAACTACTGACCTCAGGTGATCTGCCCACCTCAGCCTCCCAAAGTGCTGGGATTGCAGACATGAGCCACCATGCGTGGCCTCCCTAGCATTTTTGGTTTGAACTCTTTCTGTGATTAGAATTACAGAAACCCTCTCCCTTCCTACATAGCTGATTATATTTTCTCAAGCATATCGACTCTCCAACCATGGGTTTTTCTATAGTATTCCACCCTGTTTTTCCATTTTTAGAGCCTTCCAAAAGCAACCTGAACAGAGTGTTGGGGAGGGGATGCTAAAGGGAAGGAACATGCTGATGAAGAGTATTACTAACTATGATTCCCTCTGCATTTTACTCATTGGTGATAGTTTCGTACTACCAAGTTATAAATTTCTTTCTGAGAGACTACATGTCCATTGTTCTAACATCAAGTAGCACCTGACTCATAATAAGCGTTCAATTTTTTTTTTTTTTTTGAGACAGAGTCTCGCTCTATCGCCAGGCTAGAGTACGGTGGCGTAGTGGCGCGATCTTGGCTGACTGCAACCTCCGCCTCCTAGGTTCAAGCGATTCCCCTGCCTCAGCCTCCCAAGTAGTTGGGATTACAGGCTCCTGCCACCACATCTGGCTAATTTTTTGTATTTTTAGTAGAGATGGGCCTTCACCGCATTAGCCAGGATGGTCTCAATCTCCTGACCTTGTGATCCGCCCTCCTCGGCCTCCCAAAGTGCTGGGATTACAGGCGTGAGCCACCACACCTGGCCTCAATATTTGTTTAAAGAATTGAACTTCTTTCAAGCCTCAAAAAATAATTTCTTTTCCGTGTGATATTTTAAATGGACTGTCATGCAGTTCCTCTTCTTGTGTCCTTTTTCTCTTAAGTCAAACATGCTCATTTTTTTAAAATGTATGTAGGAATATTGAATCTTGTCACATAGATGTGTTCCTCTGTACAGATGGAATGGGAACGCCTAGGATATTTAAGGAAGCCATTTTCTTAGTTCAGATTTCCTATAGATAAGTCTTTGATAGCATAGAATTATTGCCAATCCTAGTTTTCATTAATTTTATAAGTCTTATAAAAATGTAAAAGTCTTTTTAATTGGAATTTGCATTTGAACATAGCAGATTAAGATCTCTTTATTTTGCCACCAAACTTTTTTTCATTAAGAAGCATTACTCAGAGTTAGCCAAACTGCAAAGTTAGCACAGTCCCAAGACTGTCCTCACTTCTGACACCAGCTACAAGTTCTGGGGGTTCCCAAAAGTACCCTCAGTTTCAATAATTTGCCAGCAGGACTAACCAACCCCACTGAAAACTGTTACAGTCATGGTTACACTTTTATTACAAGGAATCTCCAAAATAGGACAGACCAGTATAATTATTGTGTTGAATGGCATTAAATGAAATGGAAGCATTCATTGACCTCTTAGAATAGTGCTTTGGGCTGGGTGTGGTGGCCCACGCCTGTAATCCTAGTACTTTGGGAGGCTGAGGCGGGCAGATCACGAGGTCAGGAGATCGAGACCATCCTGGCTAACATGGTGAAACCCTGTCTCTACTAAAAATACAAAAAATTAGCTGGGCATGGTGGCAGGCAGGCACCTGTAGTCCCAGCTACTCGGGAGGCTGAGGCAGGAAAATGGCGTGAACCCAATAAACGGAGGTTGCAGTGAGTCAAGATCGTGCCACTGCACTCCAGCCTGGGCATCAGAGCGAGACTCCGTGTCGAAAAAAAAAAAAAGAAAAAAAAAAGAATAGTGTTTTGAAAACTTACTGACTGGATTCAGTATATGTGTCTATTTATAAATTTTTTAAATATATATGTAGTGGGGTGTGTGTGTGTGTGTGTGTGTGTGTGTGTGTGTGTGTGTGTTTAGTAAGGTATAACCAGTGTTTCTCAAAACACTAATCTACTTCATTTATAAAGAATGTTGGCTACTATCCACTGAATTGATGGCCCATAATGAGATTACAGCTCTTAGTTCATAAACACTGTCTTAGACAATCAGACCATTGAGAATAATGATGATGGGTCATTACTAGAAGAAATAAACTTAAAATTGTAGGACCTGAACAGATAAGATCTGGAGAGAACTTGAGGTACAGAGTACTCACTTCTACAGATGGGACAGTTTCTAGATGAACAGACTAGAAAGTATAGTTTGTGCAAATGTTATAGGGAAACTTATTGATAAGATATAAACCAGTATATTGGACATTTTGCTTTGTAGATAATTTCTCACACCTGCTCAAGATAATTTTTAATTCATCTTTCCTCTGATCTTTACATGGCTAATTCTTTCTTTTCATTCAGAATTCAGTATTAATGGTACCTCCTCCATGAGACTTTCCCTGAACCTATTCTAAAATGGTCACCCTATCACCTTTCATCACAGCATCCTATTTTCATTCTCTGTGTAACCTTTACCCTTGCCTCATGTTTTTCCTATTTGCTTACCTCCCTTTCTTTTTTTGTTTTTTTGAGACGGAGTTTCGCCCTTGTTGCCCAGGCTGGAGTGCAGTGGCGCAATCTCGGCTCACCGCAACCTCTGCCTCCCGGGTTCAAGTGATTCTCCTGCCTCAGCCTCCCCAGTAGCTGGGATTACAGGCATGCGCCACCACACCTGGCTAATTTTGTATTTTTAGTAGAGATGAGATTTCTCTATGTTGGTCAGGCTGGTCCCTTTCTAAAATGTTAGCTACATTAGAAAAGAAACTTTTTCCTCATGGCTGGGCACGGTGGCTCACACCTATAATCCCAGTACTTTGGGAGGCCAAGATGGGCGGATCACTTGAGGCCAGGAGTTCGAGACCAGCCTGGCCAACATGGCAAAACCTTGTCTCTACAAAAAATACAAAAATTAGCCGGGAATGGTGGTACCTCAGGAGGCTGAGGCATGAGAATCACTTGAACCCAAGAGGTGGAGCTTGCAGTTAGCTGAGATTGTGCCACTGCAGAGCGAAACTCTGTCTCCAAAAAAAAAAAACCAGAAACTTTTTTTCACTATTGTTTTATTCCCAGCACTTAACAGCAATATCTGGTGAACAGTATGTATTCGTATAATATGTCTGACTGAGTGATCTAGTTCATGATCCTCTTAAGCCAAAAGAGAATACATTTCTCATGGAGAGACTAGAGTACAGCATAATTACTACCTCCTTTGTTCTATAGACTATATTTCTGTTTGTACAGTCTTAAGATTGCATTTGTTTTTTTGGGCCAGCTATTACACTATACATTCATTTTGTTTATAAGTCACGTACCATTTATTTTATACAGTCATGTGCTGCATAACAATGTTTTGGTTAACAATGGAAGCAGATACAATGGTGGTTTCATAATATTTTTACTATACCTTTTCTGTGTTTAGATACACAAATACCATTGAATTCTAATTGCCTAAAGTATTAGCTACAGTAACATGCTATAGAAGTTTGTAGCCTAGGAACAATAGGCTATACCATACAGCCTAGGTGTATAGTAGGCTATGCTATCTAGGTTTGTGTAAGTATATTCTATGATGTTCATATAATGATGAAATTGCCTAATGACAGATTGCTCAGAATGTATCCCCATCATTAAGCAATGCATGGCTGTACATAAGTAGTTGTTTTGTGTGTACACACATGCATACTCATGTATAGGTTCAGCTTCATAAGATTTTTAAATTTTATTTATTTTTTTTAGAGATAGGATCTTGCTCTGTCGCCAAGGCTAGAGTGCAGTGACGCAGTCATAGCTCACTGCAGCCTCAAATTCTTGGGCTCAAGGGATCCTTCGGCCTCAGCTACCCAAGTAGCCAGGACTACAGGTGCCCACCACCACACCCAGTTTTTTTCTTTTTGTAGAGATGTGGTCTTGGTGTGTTGCTCAGGCTGGTCTCAAACTCCTGGCCTCAAGCAATCCTCCTGCCTCGGCCTCCCAAAGTGCTGGGATTACAGGCATGAGGCACCACGCTTGACCATGAGATTTTTTTTTAAATTAACATTTGTAAGTATGATCATTCAATTAAGAAGGGAGTGTCTAATTAAGAACTAATGATAGGGTACCTGAAGAGATATTAAGCTGAAATAAAAAGTCAGTAGGAATGTAGGAGATAGCACCAGTTCACAAATTTAAACTGGAAATATTCAATTAGAGAGGTTTAGTGCAAGCTGAAGAAGAACCTGTTGGATGAATTTTGGAAGGGCTCAGTTAACATGCTTAGGATTTCTCTTCCTTTTTTTTCTTCTTTTTTTGGGGGGGGTCTGGGGGTTGGAGGAGGCATGGTCTTTCTGTCGCCCAGGCTAGATTGCAGTGGCACGAGCAAGTCCACTGCAGCCTTGACCTCCTGGGCTCAAGCAATCCTCCCGCCTCAGCCTCCTGAGTAGCTGGGATTACAAGTGTGAGCCACCATACTCAGATGATTTTAAAATTTTTTTGTAGAGACGGGATCTCGCTCTGTTGCCCAGGCTGGTCTCGAACTCCTGGGTTCAAACAGTCCTAAGCCTCCCAAAGTGCTGGGATAACAGATGAGAGCTACTGTGCCTGGCCCCATAGATGGATTTTTATTGAAACCACTTAACGACTCTATATCTTAAAATCTGATCCTGTTACTTCTCTCTATATAGTCATTTATTGATTCCCTGATTCATTCAGCATATATTAATATATATTCATATAGACAAACATGTATATATATTTTGAAAATAGAAAATTTCATCTTTTACTTAAAGTCATGTTTTAAATTATTTTTAGATTTTTAAAGGTTTTTTTTTTACAGATTTAGAGGTACAAGTACAGTTGAGATACATAGATATTTGAATGGTGGTGAAGTTTGGGCATTTAGTGTACTCATCACCTATGTAGTATACATTGTACCCAGCTGGTAGTATTTCATCCCTGACTCTGCTCCCACCCTTCCACCTTTTAGAGTCTCCAGTGTCTGTTGTTTCACCCTGTATGTCTATGTATACCCATTGTTTAGCTCCCACTTGTAAGTGAGAACATGTAGTTTCCATTTGCTTCTTAACCTACTGTAGTGTGGCTGCCATCTCAGCCACTTCCATCTTGACCATTAAACTATTCTTACCATAAAACTGGAATATCTTACAGTACCAGAAAATAAGGAAGTGCTTGAAATACGGTGGGGTTATGAACACAGGAACCAACTTGAAGGAGCTGTAAATGGCCAAAGTTAGGACAGTTTGAACAAGTAAGTAATCATAGTGTCAGATTATAAACCATAGAAAGAAAGTAATATCGGCTGGGCACGGTGGCTCACACCTGTAATCCTAGCACTTTGGGAGGCCGAGGCGGGTGGATCACCTGAGGTCAGGAGTTCGAGACCAGCCTGGCCAACATGGCAAAACCCTGTCTCTACTAAAAATACAAAAACATGAGGCTGGGCACGGTGGCTCATGCCTGTAATCCCAGCACTTTGGGAGGCTGAGGTGAGCTGATCATGAGGTCAGGAGTTCGAGACCAGCCTGACTAACATAGTGAAACCCCATCTCTACTAAAAATAGAAAAATTAGCTGGGCATGGTGGCAGGCAGGCACCTGTAGTCCCAGCTACTCAGGAGACTGAGACAGGAGAATTGCTTGAACCCAGGAGGCAGAGGTTGCAGTGAGCCAAGATCACACCACTGCACTCCATTCTGGGCAACGGAGCAATACTCTGTCTCAAGAAAAAAAAAAAAAAAAAAAAAAAAAAAAAAAAAAAAAAAAAAAAACCACAAAAATTAGCCAGGCATGGTGGCAGATACCTGTAATCCCCACTACTTGGGAGGCTGAGGCATGAGAATTGCTTGAACCCAGGGAGTGGAGGTTGTAGTGAGCCAAGATTTATGAGTCTATATTAGTACAAATGAATGAATAAATTAAAAGGAAGAAGAGACAGCTCTTGTTTAGAGTAGAATTCCAATTGAAAATGTGGAAGGAATTATGGAAATAGAAACTTTCCATTAGGCAAATACCACAGTAATGATTGTTATGGGCAAGAATCAATGAATGCTAGAATTATTGGGCAAATGTATATGGGAAACGGGATATTTGCCTAGTCTCAAAATATCTTCCCATAAAATATGTATTAATTATAAAAAAAGACATTTACATGGAGACTAAATTGGCAGACACTACTTTAACCAAGTAACCAGGGGTAACATCACCAATAATAAGACACTGACATCATATACTGTCTGATATGATGTACTGAGAAGAGCACAGTATCACATCACAGCAATAACAATAACCATACCTAATATCTCTCAGTATTTGTATGCCTGACACCATGCTAAAGCACTCTACATGTTGTATTTTGTTGAGGTCTTTTAAGTTTCTCTCTTTTTTTTTTTCTATTTTGTCATTCCAATTAGTCTTAAGTCTCATTTACTCTGTGGTTCCCCTTTTTTGTTTTGTTTCTTACAATTTCTTTGTTGAAGAAATAAGAGTCCTTTGTCCTATGGAGTTTCCTACACTCTGCATTTTACTGATTACATCCCTATTTTGCTGATTACATTTGGATTTTGTTGATTGCATTTAAGAAGTTCCTTTTTTTCCCTGTGCTTCCTGTAAGCTAGATGTACATTTGTATTTAAAAAAGAAAACTTGTATGAACACCCACTGTTCATACATGCTTAAAATACTGTTCATACATGCTTAAAATAAAGCCAACCCTTAAAAAGTATTACTGTATCAATGCAAATTAAGATTATGACACTTAAAAAAAAAGAAATGTCATGGTTATCTAAAAGTATAAACCTGGGTACTACTGCGAGTCACAAGACGAAAATAAACCTTTTAATTTGTGAGCATGGTAGTTCCCAGATGTGAAGAAAGTGAAGTGAAATAATTGTTCCACTTCCATGAAAAACTCTGAAAACAAATCTAAGGGTAAAATTCAGAAAAAGATTGACATTATAATTTGCTCTTGGATCAGTTTTTTCTCTTTTCTCTTTAAACACGTCTTTATTGATAGTTTGAAGAAAAATATTGTATGTATTAAATAAAAATCAAAAGAAGCCACCATACTAATATTTGACACATATTACTAAAATTAACTACAAATCTATTGTTCTTAGGTTGATTTAATATGAATATTTAAGTAAATAATTATTATGCTTCTATTTTAAAAATAAAGAGACTAAAAACCAGTACACCAGCTTACGATAAACAATTTAAGAGAAGTAAAATGCCTTATTAAATTATCTTTATAATACCAAATTACTTTAAGATACTTTCCTTTTGACTGCAGAGGTTTTAGTTCTTTCCTTTCTTGGCTTCGATGGCACCACTGTCTCCTGATACTTACCTTACCATTCTTGCATTTTCTTGTTGTTTTCCTTCAATAGCTCCTCTTCATCTGCTAGCTCCTGAAACTTGTTGTTTTTGGGTTTCACCATTGGTTCTCTTCTGTTATTCTACATTGTCTCTCTAGGAAGATAAACTCATTCTTGCTCAAGGCTTGGTATCTTCTGTTTTATGTCCTCTTCCATTGAAACTTCCATCCACTTAGTCCTCCAAGCCTAAAGCCTAAGAGTCTTCCTCTCTCTTGAGAAAGGTTGGGAGAATTTTAGCTACAATGCAGTTATATCTCTGTTGTTGAAAATTTATTGTTCTCTGTTTTATTTTTACTAAGGAATTATATCTGGGACCTTGTATTTCTTCGTATTTAAAAAATATGTCAAGGAGGGCCGGGTGCGGTGGCTCACGCTTGTAATCCCAGCACTACGGGAGGCCAAGATGGGCGGATCACAAGGTCAGGAGATCGAGACCATCCTGGCTAACACAGTGAAACCCCTTCTCTACTAAAAATACAAAAAAATTAGCCGGGCTTGGTGGCGGGCGCCTGTAGTCCCAGCTACTCGTGAGCCTGATGCAGGAGAATGGCGTGAACCTGGTAGGCGGAGCTTTCAGTGAGCTGAGATCACACCACTGCACTCCAGCCTGGGCAACAGAGCAAGACTCCATCTCTCTCTCTCTCTCTCTCTATATATGTGTGTGTGTGTGTGTGTGTGTGTGTGTGTGTGTGTGTATGTGTATGTATATATTTATGTCAAGTAGAACATTTCTTTATCTAGATACGTGTGTATAACCTTCACCACCCCAGCCTGCCAGGAGAGGAACCTGTTCTCTGAATGTACAGTGGTCACGTGATCATTTTCCCCTTCTCTTTTTGAAAATTTATAATTTCTACTTATATCCACACACTAGTGATTCAGTAATTTTATTAATACAACTAAAATATTGGAAATGGAGGAATTCCCCAATATGGCTGTTGGGTACATGTGAAATTATTTCACCACAGGAGAAAGGACCTAAGTCCCCACTCAGATTTTAAAACCTCTAATTTCTTGCCCAAATCTCTTTGCTTCTTTTCCTCATGAAGGAAAAGGCGAGTAACAGGTAGTGTGAAAAATACTAATTTTATTAGAGCCATGAAGAGCATGCATAAGGGTCTGATACCATCCTCTTCTACTCTGTTTGTTTTTTTGTTTTTGTTTTGTTGTTGTTTTTTTAGTAGTTGTCTGGACCCTTTAAATGTATATCATGACTTGCTATTAGATCATGACCTGTCTTTGACAAACACTTATACTATAAATATTTGAGTTTCCCCAGTACTGAAATATGATATCTAGGGTCTTCCATATATTCCTTCCAGGTGCTATCAAAATAACATATCACATATGATATCATCTCTTGTACTATAGGTTTTCTTTTTTAATGAATATTTGGATATGATATTAATATATGTGCCTTTTATTTTTTTTTGCTTATATGTTTGTTTGTTTATTTGTTTTGAGACAGAGTCTCGCTCTGTTGCCCAGGCTAGAGTACAGTGGCGTGATCTCAGCTGACTGCAACCTTCACCTCCTGGGTTCAAGCGATTCTCCTGCCTCAGCCCCCTGAGTAACTGGGATTACAGACGTGCGCCACCATGCCCAGCTAGTTTTTGTATTTTTAGTAGAGACGGGGTTTCACCATGTTGGCCAAGCTGATCTAGAACTCCTGACCTCAAGTGATCCATCCACCTTGGCCTCCCCAAGTGCTGGGATTACAGGCATGAGCCACCACACCTGGCCTATTACTTTAATCATACAAGCTCATGGGGAGCAAGGCCTGTGACTTTATTTTAAATTTTTAAATACTTTGTGTTTTGAAACTATCACACTTACAGAAAAATTGGAAGCATAGTACAAAGAAATTATTTTACTCCATTTGAATAGGGTGCAGACCTAGTCATCCATCATCCCCAAAGACTTTGGTATATGTTTTCTACAGATCAGAACATTTCTTACATAACCACAGTATAACAAGTAGAAAGTTAATAAAGCGGGAGCTGTGGGGACTCAGAAGAGGAAAAAAACCCAAAATACAATGAAGTAGATTTGACAGAATTTGATGACTGCTTAGATGGGAGAGGGGGGGAAGGGCAGAAAAACCATAACATTGTATGTTTGTGTGTGTGAATTGGGAAATGGCCAACATTAAAAATGTTCAGTTACTTAACACCTCAGTTGATATTCTGTGGGAATATGGTTTTAAAATGCGGTATTCTAGTAGCAGAGGAAATATTTGATCATAGATTTTTTAAGATTTATTAAACAGTTGAGATTCTGAGTCAGGTAATAGAATCTATTGAAAAACTTTATAAGAGAAGTGAGTTGTTTTGGAAATCCTCCTAGGTTCTGTGAATAGTGTCAGTGAATTATAAGGGTAATGGAAGAAAACAGCAGGAGGATCTGCATCTTACATTCCAGCCCTGACTTCTCTCTCTGATGATCCAGTCCCAAATTTCAAATTGCTAGAGATCTCCATTTCAAACTCAGTATGAAAAGAATTAAACTTATTACACACACATATACATTCTTTCTCAACTAGGTTTCCTATTTCTTTTACTTTTTTTTTTTTTTTATTAAGACAGAGTTTCACTCTTGTTGCCCAGGCTGGAGTGCAATGGTGTGATCTCTGCTCACCACAACTTCCGCCTCCCAGGTTCAAGAATTCTCCTGCCTCAGCCTCCTGAGTAGCTGGGATTACAGGCATGCACCACCAGGCCCAGCTAATTTTGTATTTTTAGTAGAGACGATTTTTCTCCATGTTGGTCAGGCTGGTCTCGAACTCCTGACCTCAGGTGATCTGCCCACCTCGGCCTCCCAAAGTGCTGGGATTACAGGCATGAGCCACCACACCCGGCCTTCTTTTACCTTTTCTTGGTCGAGAAACCAAATGCTGGCTCTTCCTGCTCCTCAGCCATGCCTCACCTATGTCTAGTTGATTTCTACACTTTTGAAAGGGCACTGGAAAAAAAAAAAATTCATGCTAGTCTTATTATTTGGTATCTCTGCAATTTTGAGAATGTTACTACTTTCCTTTGTCCTCAAATTAATCTCTGTAAATTATGATAGTTGAACCAAACATGATTAAAATACAGTGGTTAAGAGTGTGGTCTCCCTAACGAGACCCCCTTGTCTTTTAATCCCTGCTCCACTATTCAGTAGCTGTGTGATCTTGGGCAAGTCATTTCTCTATCCCCCAGTATCCTCATATATAAAATGGGAATAACAGTAGTACCTATCTCACAGAGTTGTTTTGAAGATTGAGTCAATATATAGGAAATATTAGGAATAGTGCCTGGTACGTAGTAAACACTACATTTTAGCTCTTATTATCATAATGATTTTTGTAATTGTTTGCTCTCTCAGTTCCATTCTGTCACTTTGTAATGCTACTATCAGAGTATTTCTCTCATTAGCCAGCCCCTTGTCTCCATTATCACTGTTATTACCCTATTATTAATCATGATTAAATTAGTTATTAAATGTAAAATAGAATAATCCCTGGCACTTAGTAAGTAGTCTCTCTGAGTGTTATCTCATTATTGTTATTATTTTCACATTGATGACATCTCAAGTCAGATCCTTTCCTTGTCCTTACTTGTCCTCTGCCTTTAATCTCTCATGCCGTCCAGATGGGTCTTTCTAGAGCCCTGTTTAGATAGTGTTGTTTCTGTTTTTGGTACCTAAAAGGGGCAGAGGGGGGAACCCAACGTTTTATAGTGATATCAGATAACTAACCAGGACCAACTGAAAAAATGGCGTTGATGAAAGAGGTAAATTTGAATTTTAAAGCAGTGAAATTTTGTTTTAGTGATTTAAGGGCATTGCTTGCTAAAATAGAATCAATTTTTATAGAAAGAAAAGTTGTACTGATGTTCAAATTCAAGTCAACTTGCTACTGAACTAAACCTACAGTTTTACCTGAAAAACTCATCAGTTCAATTAAAATAGAAGGTTAGGAAGAAATGTCAGAAAGGTTTTGAGTTTTTTATGTTACGAAAAAAGTGTATTCATCCATGTTAAGACGATGAAACAGTTTTAACATTGTTAGTAATCTTTATAAACAGTTCTCATTTGTTCATTTCAAAATTTTAAGCTTCTTTTTATAATTCAAATGAAAATAGCTTCATTTCTGTATTTTCAAAATAGCACTGTTAGCTTTTTGTTAGAAAAATTATAAGAAACCTTATCTAATTTCTTAAACTTATTTTGGGTTCATTTGCATGACCTCTTTAACCCTTTGCTAATCTTCAGCTATTTCATATTTTAAATATTTTAGAGTATCTTGGAGAAAAGTATTTTTCTCCAACAAAAATTGCTTTGGATTTTGTTGTTTTTAAATATTGATAGCCACATAATGCCATTTTACCACAGTTTAGTTCTCAGGTGATTTTTTTAAAATCAGGTTTTTATGTATATTTTTTAAAACTTTACTGCAGGAAATGGCAGAGTGAGAGTTAATGTGTTACATGGAGGGAAGAACAGTCCATTGGGGGTTAAATTGCAGAGTCTAATGGAATAATAACTGGTAGCACCATCTGCTGGCCTACTTCCGCAGAAGGAGTCAGTATTTTTAACGACATCTCTAATATTCATGCTGATGCATTTTGATGCTTTGTGCATTCATTTCTTTCTGTGCTTTGTTGGAATCTGGCTATCTGCTTACAGCTATTGAGGAAACTCAGCTTTTTAGGAGTGTTTACAGCCTTTTTCATATCTAAATAGGATGAACAGTAGATATAAACTTGCCAAGGCAGAAATGTGTTGATAAATCAAAATGTGTATTTGTGGAGGGTTGTGCATCTCTTGGTTGCAGCTTGCTAAATAGGCCATTTAGGAATCTTCTTTCAATGCTTTTTTCTTGAGCACTGCCTGGGGTGGTGAAAAAGCAGAGGGCAAGCCTTTGTCTGACGCCAAAAATGTCTTCAGTGAAGAGGCCAAGAGGAAGGGTAAGTGAAAGCCTGAATGAGTGGGAGGAGGAGGGGTTCTTTGGGCTAAAAGGCTAATGGGATTGAATAACCTTCCTTATTACTGGCTGCTGCTACGGGAGTCGTACTGCATCGCCATCTTGAGCTTGTTGCTGTTTCCTCGAGTCTTGGTTATTTGTTATAGCCTGTAGGCCTTAAGGTGGCATTTTAGTGAGCAATTCTAAACCCTCCTTCCTTTCCCAGTGCTGCAGCACTGCTATGAAACCTTGATGAGGCAGGTATAGAAAAAATATCCAGTGAAGCACACTGGAATCAGCATGAAAATGTGTTTGGAAATTCCTGATGGTTTTTTCCTTTGGTATAGTCAGAGGCATGTTTACGGGTAAGAACATAACAAAACTGTGATCTAAGTATATGTGGATGAATGCGTGTTTGAAGAGGAAATTCTTTTTAAAATGCTCTTGATCTGCTTCCTGTGATATTGCTAAATATTAATAATTTTAATATAAAACTGTAAAACTTGTTTATTTCCCAAATTGCTTGAGCAAAATAATTATAATATAGAAAAAGAAAAAAAAATTTCACATTTAACTCTTTCATGGGAAAACTAAAACTTTCTCTAATTTTAAGTATGAGAATGTCTGTTTACTAACTAGCTATGTTGCTGCATTTAAATATTAAATGATTTCAGGTTCTAGTCGTAAAGCAGAGGCTTTATTTTTCTAAAAGTCATAATAAACTGTATGGAGTAATTCTAAATTAAAATTATTTAAAAATTTATTAATGTTCAGAATTTTGGAGGGAAGAGGAAAGAAAGACTTATTCCAAACGCACAGAATATTTATGGGATAAAATTTGAATCAACTATCTTTACAGGACAAAACTTGAATCAACTAACCAAGAATGCTATGAAAATATCAATGAATCTATATTATTCTTCTTTAACCTTCATTTCTAAAAGTAGCAATTGAGCTGTTTATATCTGTACTAATTTCTTGATAAGCAAAATGTTTTAAATTTGTTTGTAGCACTCACATATTTGCTAATGTAATTTTACCTCTCTAAACATAATTTAAGATTTTCAGATATTTGTGACAATTGTTTTAGATGTACTTTGGTATATTCTATAAAAAATATTTTTATTTCTGTAGCCTCCATCTTCCAAGAAGAGCGATGGTTCTGGGACATATACTAAGTTGCAGAATACCCAGGTGAGGGTCATGTCTGAGAAGAAGCAGAGAAAAAAGGTGGAATCAGAAAGCAAGCAAGAAAAGGCTAATCGTATAATATCAGAGGCCATAGCAAAAGCAAAGGAGCGTGGGGAACGCAATATTCCACGAGTAATGAGCCCTGAAAACTTTCCTAGTGCTTCAGTTGAAGGAAAAGAGGAAAAGAAAGGTAGAAGGATGAAATCCAAGCCAAAGGACAAAGACAGCAAAAAAACAAAAACGTGTTCTAAGTTAAAAGAGAAGACAAAAATTGGGTAAGTTGTTTAAGAATTAAATTTAATTCCTTTCAATGTGTTGTTAAAGTTCAGCCTGTCCAACTGGACATCTACTTTTGATTTTGGGTATATTTACTGCCATATTTGAGTTTTAAATTGTTGGCCACTATGTGTGCTTTATTTCATTGCCAAGTGAATTAGATAATATTCCAGGATCTCCCAAATTTTATGATTCTGTGAACGTAGAATGTAGAATGTAGCTTTTTGTATGTTAATATTATTAAAAGGGATTTAAAGTAGTAAAACATATCAGTATATGAATCAGGAAAAGGATAAAAACAAACGAAATCCTTATTGCTGTGCCAGTTTCATATTCACTTTCTTTACAGAGCATGCATTGAAATTCTTTATAAGATTCTTTTTCTGTTGGTTGTACTTGTGCCTCACTGAGTACCTCATAGTTTAGAAACATGAAATGTAATATTTTCTTAGAAAACCACAACTTAGGACTGAATGAAATGGCAAAAGAAAAAAAAAAACTAATAGCATATAAATCAACAATAAGTAGCTGCCAGTTCTTACTGATTTACTTCCATATAGTCTGATTTACTTTATGTAATAAAGAGGCCAGGTGAGGATTAATGCTCCAAGAGAATTATAAGGACAAAGAATTGCTCTAGGAGGATACATTAATCCTAT
Source organism: Hylobates moloch (assembly GCF_009828535.3). Lineage (NCBI taxonomy): Eukaryota > Metazoa > Chordata > Mammalia > Primates > Hylobatidae > Hylobates > Hylobates moloch. Next base: position 88,880,124 of record NW_026652281.1, read on the forward strand.
GTATTTTACTGCTTATCTAAAACATTTTCAAAAAATAAAATACGGTAAATGTTATAATTTGCTTTATAGGTGTATTTGCTTAGCATGCAAGGGTAAGCATAACTAAGCCAACATAGTTTAGAATTGTTTTTTCAGGACTGGTTATTTTTGAGGACTTTATGTGGAAATTTTACATAAAGGGGTCAATCTAAACTTTTCTCTTTTTCACAAAAGAGTCCACAATAAAGAATGTCTTTATTGTGAAAATCTTCATTTGCTCAGAAATTGTTGATGTATTATATAGATATTTAGAACTAATGCAATTTTATAAACCAAATGAATTCTTAGCATTTTAAATGTAACCACCAGATTATTTAGTTTGGTCCTTATGTCATTCAGGTCCAAACTATTAAATAATATGGGCTCTCTTCTTATAATAGATTAATAATAATATTGATTTTGCATTTTATTTGCAGACAGCTAAAATGAAATTTGAAAGATTTCTACTTCTTTTATTGTTTTTTTAGAGGTTTTAGGTATGAAAGTAACTTATTTTTCCAAAGCTCTGCCCAGTTTTAATTCAGGAAATCCCATATTTAGTTTTTTGCTGCACCAAAATTTAATATAATTAAGGGTTTCCAGTTTTGACTTGTTCAGAGATCTAGACAGAATAGAATACTATTTGGAAGAGTAACGTTTTGAAAAACAATGCATAAAATGAGGAAATTGGTTGATAAACTTTTAAAAGTTACACTAACTGTTACTTGCCTCAGACTTGGGAAGGAACAGCTAAAGGCAAAAGATACCAGAAGTAAATCTAGTTTAAGAAAAAACATTGTACATAAGAGAAAACTAGAAATAATTAAATTAGAGAGACACACAGATTTTTAGAAAAGTGAATTAATATAGTAAGGGGAGTAGTAACACTGAAGCGGAGTACTGACTCGTTTTGTGATATCTGTATTTTTGTTAGAAGTAGGTAAATTATTCATATTAAATTATTTTAATATTGCACAACATTGACCAGTTTTTCTAGAAGTAGCAAATTCTAGAAAACAAAATAGATAAGAATTGTACTAGAAATGATATTTTTTCTGTTTTGGCTAAATACATGGTAAAATATTAAGTAGTTGCTAGAAAAGAAAAATTGTTGAAAATATAGGCCTTTTTGATAGAAGAATTTATAAGTCGCAGGCGGATAAGTAGAATTGAAGTTTGTGTATGTATTACTAAGCTGTTAGAGTAAAACAGTATCTTAATTATTTATATCAGTCAAAGACAAAAATTATTGTCATGTTGGAGGAAAAGGCATAGTTGGAATAAATGAAATTCACATACAATCTAGAATTCCAGTATTAGCCAATAGAAATATTTCATTACTGTGCTTTCCAATAAGCCACTATACTTTGTAATTTTGAATTTGGTGAGTTTTAAATTTTTGGGTGAAGAATCATTTAAGTAAAGTTCAGTTGCATCATTTCAACTAGCACCGTTTTATATTAAACATCTCATTTAAAATTTATTTTTTCTATTAATTTTAGGAAAATTGCGCTGTTCCTAATATCAAATTATTGATATTAGTTAATTTGGAAAGCAGTGCAACTTAATCAACAGCAGTGTAAAATATAAATTTTAAAAGTAATGGCCGGGTGCGGTGGCTCATGCCTGTAATCCCAGCAATTTGGGAGGCCGAGGCAGGCGGATCACGAGGTCAGGAGATTGAGACCATCCTGGCTAACACCGTGAAGCCCCATCTCTACTAAAAATACAAAAACAAAATTAGCCGGGCATGGTGGCGGGCACCTGTAGTCCCAGCTACTCGGGAGGCTGAGGCAGGAGAATGGCGTGAACCTGGGAGGCGGAGGTTGCAGTGAGCCGAGATCACCCCACTGCACTCCAGCCTGGGTGACAGAGCAAGACTCTGTCTCAAAAAAAAAAAAAAAAAAAATTTTTTTTTTAAAGTAACTAAATTTGTAAACAATAATTTATGGTTGATGTCATCAGGGTTGGTGTTTATTTAACCCATATGTGTGATTTGATGTAATCTAGGAAGACTAATCTGAAGAAAAGCAATACTGCCCCTGCTTGCTAATGTGCTTGAAACCTTTTCGTTGTCACTTTTATAGATTAACTTTTTTTCCAGTGCAAAGAATAGAATGTCCTTTTCAGAGCACTTTCTTAGAGTCTCATTTCATTTTTACAATTCTGTGAGTTAGAGTGGGCATGCAGTGTGATAATGGGATTAAATTCTTTGGCTCTGGAGCCAGTTGCATTTGTTCAGATTCCAGTTTCATCACTTACAAGCAGTGTAATCCTGTACAAAAAGCTAACATCCTCATGCTTTAGGTTACTCCTCTGTAAAATGGGGATAGGACAGTACTTGCCTCATAGTGTTATTTTGAGGACTAAATCAGTTAATAACATACAAAATAGTACCTGGAATATGCTTAGTGTTCAGTAAATGTTATTCATTGTTTTCTGACAACATAAATAACATAGCTATTTAAGGAAAAAGCCAAGGCCAGGAGCCACACCCCTTCCTTCAAGCCCACACTCATTCAGCTACCTCAGTTCTCTTTCCATTAAGGCTCTGTTCCTAAATAAGATCAGCTTAAAAATTAAGCAGGAAAACACAGTTGCTACTTGTTAAGGGGAATAATAGATTAACTTATTAATGGCTATTTTGACATGACTATACCTTTGTTGATCAGGTTAGCCAAAGTAGCATTTAGGATAGATAAATATAGTTTGAAATGTGCCTGGAGTTTGAGGGAGTTGCTCATGGTTATGCGGAAGGGTGTGAGTTGAAATGGAAATGGCAGGTGCAAAATGAAGGGTGAGGTAGGCCTGGAAAACTTTTATCTGCTTTGGTGTTTTTTATGATCTTGGCAGTCAGGTTCTAAAAGCTGCCTTTCATACAAAATAGTGAGTATTCCTTCAGTAATAGTAGGTATATAATAGATGCTCCATGAATGGAATGGGATGAGTTTTATGGGATGGACGGATGGATGGAAAGAAGGTTAAATATTAAACGATACCAAGGGTTGAACTTGATCTGTTAAATTGAAAACAGAAATGGCAGCTAATCCATTCATAAAACCACAGGGATATAACTAATAGTTTAGTAATATTAGAGAGTTAGAATGAATTTTACAAATTTATTTTAGAATCTAAGACTTCCAGTAGAATTTTCTTATGGCCCTCTTTGGTTTTAGATTATGGAATGGGATTTCACATGATTTGATAGAAGTATTTTTAAACCTATGATTTATTACTTTGACATTTAAATTATGTTTCCATGTTGTCAGTTGGAATTTACTTCTGTTATAGATTTTCTGGCTGACATAAGTGGAATGCTTTTGGTTACTTAAAAATGTTCTCATAGCCCTGTAAATTTAATCAGTTATTGTCCTTTATGATTAAACTCTTTTCCTTTTTGTATTAACCATAATTATCCTTTGTTTGTGTTACAGGAATGGTAGTTGTCAGGTACTACAAATAGCTTTTAGTTAAAACAACATGTCTAAATTTGGAGATATTTATCAAACTCTATTAGGAATTAAGTATAAGTCATGTTATGAAGAAAAACAATAAAACATCAATTTAGATCTCAAACTGATAGTTGTGTCTGTATTTGCCTCCAAGAAGAAAGGAGGAAAATAACATTGTTAATTACGTGCTATCATATATATGTACATACATGTATAGGTGTGTATTTTTAACAAAACTAGCATGTATGTCCACATGTATGTCTTTAGAGAGACATTCTTATCTATAAAAATCTAAAGGAAAAATAAGATGAACAAAATCTGAGGGAAAAATAAGACATATCATTAGAAATTGTCACTTAATGGTTCTTGTTAATAAAGTGATATATGAAGCCCTGCTTGCAAGGTTTTCAAAATAATAGGAATTTTGAAATAATATATGCTCGAATTAAATATAAATGTGTTAATTGTTTATTGGTGTATGATAAACGAAAGAGCAGTTGTCAAAATGCATGGTTTAAATTTATTATGAGTTTTTTATTATTAGGCATACCATTAGTAGTCTCCCTGTAAGTTCTACGGTTTTTTTAAAGCCAAGCAGATAAAATGTTTTGCTGATTTTACTGCTTGCATGTAAATTACAAAACTTAGTAAAAATCTGAAGCATCTTTATCCTCAGAAAGAGTTGATATGTATGTAACTCATTACGAATTTCAAATAAGATTTACAGTTTCATTTTTAAGAATGGTACCTTTATATGAATCATGCTAGTAAGGTTTATCATTGACAAATGGATGTACCACATTTTATTGAATCTAAAGTGTCATCGATTATAAAACAGACACACCATGAATTTTATGTGTCAGTAGAAGACAAATATTGCCAGTTAAAACTGTGGCACGTCATTGATTATTAAATAATTCCTGATTGCAGAGATGTTAATACGTAAAAAACAATACATATCTTTTTTTTTTTTTAATTTGAGACGGAGTCTGGCTGTGTCTGGAGTGCAATGGTGCATCTCCGCTCACTGCAAGCTCTGCCTCCCGGGTTCACGCCATTCTTCTGCCTCAGCCTCCCAAGTAGCTGGGATTACAGGTGCCCGCCACCACGCCCGGCTAATTTTTTGTATTTCTTTTTAGTGGAGATGGGGTTTTACCGTGTTAGCCACGATGGTCTCGATCTCCTGACCTCATGATCCTCCCACCTCTGCCTCCCAAAGTGCTGGGATTACAGGCATGAGCCACCGTGCCCAGCCAACAATGCATATCTTTTAAGAATTCAACTGTGCTGATAAAGTATTGGCTGATTAATACGTAGCTAACAACTTGGATCCTTATTTCTTACTTACACATTAAATACATCAGTAAATTCAGCCTTTCTGAAAAAGGATGTCCAAATTTAAACAGGAAGTAATAGTCCAAGTTCCCAAAAGCTTATAATACAATGTAACGTTTGCATATTTAAGGATTACAGTTTTAACTCCCTTTTAAAACTTGCTCGTTTTTCTAAGATGAGTTTAAGCTTGGGGTCTTGAGTTGAACTTTAAATGGGCATCATTTCACTGAGTGTGTGTGTGTGTGTGTGTGTGTGTGTGTGTGTGTGTGTGTGTTTTGAGTTTATATTTGAGGACTTAAAAATAGGCTCAGTACCTTTCACTGGGCTTGCAAAGAAAAAATAATGTGACATTGTATTTTTGCCTTTTTTCTTCTCTTATGATGAATTGGATGTATTAATTACAACAAATAGACTAATTGGGTAAGATTCATTGTTTGTCCAATTATTGCAATGAGAGAATCAACAGGGGGCAATTACAGATTGATGCAGTGTAGAACACAGCTTGTTGCACAGCAAGTACTACTAACACTTGGGCAGGATTGAAATAAGTGCATAAATTACATCTGAAAATCAAATATAGACATATTAAGTATAAACATTGTGGTTTTCTACTGCCTATACTTATCAAATGAATTTACATTTCAAATTCATACTTTAGTTTGAAATTGCCCTTTACTGTCAAAAACAACCCATGTTTTGATATTTAGGTCTTTTCCTTGCCTGAGTATCTGTTGCTACATTTTGCTAACATTGATAACAGATCCTTTTAATGTTTTTAAGAACAAAATTTGCATAAAGCTTTTTATTATTAATATATTCTGTATCACTTTGTTGCTTTCTTTGGGGATATTTCTCCTTAGACTAGCAAACTATCAGTTTATTTGAAGCATGTATTTATAATGAAATTTTATTTTAGAATTAATATAGTAAACTCTTTATAATCCATGATGGAAGAATGGAGTGCTCTATAGCAATCAGGTGTTTTGCTTAACTGATTTTATTTTTTCTACTACTGAAACATCTGATTTCCTTCAGATAACATTTATGGCTACCTGTTGTCATTGTATAGATAATAGAGATTTCTGATTTTATGGAAGTCAGGTAAATTTTAATCTTTAAAATTTACTAAAAGATAATATAGTTTCATATTTCTCTTGTCATTATGTTTATTGATATTAAATATCTGTTAACTGGTTGGAGTATATGTGTCATTTTATTTTAAAATCAATAAGATATGTTGGAAATCATAATCTAGGAATAAAGGGATCATCTTTTGGAACTGAACACTGTCTGTCTGTATGGTGGGACCAATACCTACCTGCCTTGCCTATCTCAGAGTTTTTCTCAGAATCAACTGAGGTACTTTAAGCAAAAGCACTTTAAAATTTTAAGTGTTCTATAAATATAAAATAGTTGTATTATTCTGAATATTTGTTCCTAGAGTTTTCTATACTAATTTTTACTCTCTGAGCCAGTGGTTTCCAAACCTGGTAGAGCACCGGAACTCTTGGGGAATATTTTAAAAGTCATATTAGAGTCCTCGTTTTTAGATCAGAATCCTGGGTTTGGGACCCACAAAACAACTGGTTGGGTTATTTTTTTCTTACTTTTATTTTGAAGTAATGTCAGAAGTACAAAAATAGGTCAGAGTTCCCTTAAGCTCTTCACTCACCTTCCTTAAATGTTAACATCTTATGAACCATAGCACGATTATCAAAACCAGAAAATAAACATTTTAATAATCCTATTAACTAATCTGCAGACCTCATGCAAGTTTTGTCAGTTCCTCTTTTTTTGTTGGCCAGGATCCAATTCAGGATCCTACATTTCATTTTGTTGTCATATCTCCTTAGTCTCCTTCAATTTAGGATAACTCCTCAGACTTTTTTCTTTTATGATGTTTTCATTTTTGTAACATACTGGCCAGTTATTCTGTAGAATGTACATCAATTTGAGTTTGTTGGGCATTTTCTCATAAAGAATCTGTAATTTATTTTATTTTTGAGACAGAGTCTTGCTCTGTTGCCCAGGCTGGAGTACAGTGGCGCGGATCTTGGCTTACAGCAACCTCCGCCTCCCAGGTTCAAGCAATTCTCCTGCCTCAGCCTCCCAAGTAGCTGGGATCACAGACATGTGAGCCACCACACCTGTCTAGAATCTGTATTTTAAATAGCTTTCATGAAGCTTTCCCCAAACATTTAGGCACTGCTGGTCTGATACCAACCTAATTAATTGTACCTCTGTAATATTACCTAGATACCATTTTAGAATCTATAATAAATTGGTAAGATTTACAGTTTTCAAGTTCATTGTAAATAACCCTATTTCTAAAGTCTCTCTCTCTAGATGGATAGATCATTTTATTTAAAAAAAATTATAATATTTTAGAATAGGGTTTTACTTTGTTTCCCAGGCTGGCCTCGAACTCCTAGGCTCAAGTCTTCTCCCACTTCAGTCTACCAAGTAGCTAGAACTACGGGTGCATACCACTGCGCCTGGCTTATACTCTTTTCTTTCTTTCTTTCTTTCTCTTTCTTTCTTTCTTTCTTTCTTTCTTTCTTTCTCTTTCTTTCTTTCTTTCTTTTCTTTCCTTCTTTCTTTTTCTCTCTTTCTTTTTCTTTAAATTACTGGTTTTTTTAAATCTAATTTTAAAATGCCACCCGAATTAACCCAGAATTATATCAGTCAAAAATGATTTCAGAATTGACTTTTTTCCTATCATGGAAATGTACCCTTTTTAAATAGAAAAGGCATGTGTAACATTTTAGACTTAGAAGGTTTAGTAGGGAAATACTATATATCTGAAATATCTCTTACAAAGTTAGAATCTGAAAACGATTTTTGCGTGGGTTATTAAAAATGACTAATGAGTTCATGAAATAAGATGCTATTCCAGACATGTAGAACAATGTTGGAAGAATAATACAGAATATGTGGAAAATAAAGTGAAAGTTGCTTTTTTGTTTTTAAGTAAAATTTTCAAATAATTAGTATAACAAAAGGCTTATCTGAGGTGTGATGGGAAACATTTTTATCTAACCTAACCCCACCACTAAAAAGGGCAAGTGTTTAAGATTTATTTGGTAGTTAGTATTTATTTATTAGTATTTTCTAGAGATTTAGGTAATATTTATCTATAAAAATGTTTAAGCAGCTTAGTCCTTTGTCCTTAGAGAATCTTCATTTAATCCCCTTATGCTATTGTAAAGGAATAGCGGAACCAGTTCATAGTCATGTGTAAATTTTAAAAAAAATTTAAATATCTCTGCCTCTCATTTCATTGAAGTTTTTATTCATTGGGATTTGAGGCTTTAAGCAGCCACATAAGATATTGCATCAGAATGTGCATTCACATAATTCATTTAGCTTATCAAACATTGAAAAAATACCTGTTTAAGCAATATATGAAGGGTATTAATAGGCCATGATTTCCATTTCGTGGGAGATTGTTATTTAAACAACTACACTCTCCATGTGTTGTTCTCATCTAGAAACTATTTGAAAATATACATTTAAGTTGGAGATTGATAGCAAGTAGGGGGAAGTATCAAATATGTATTTTTACTACCCAGTTTTATTTAGTATTGTCCCTTACTTTGCCATTAAAAATCATCTGCACCAGTGCCTTAGGATGTAGCAAATATTCACAGGCAAAGCAATGGATACCATTAGGAGGTGGTTCTTACTGGGAGAGGCGTGAGAGGGGGCTTCTGGGAAACTAATGCCTTGTTTCTTGATCTGGAAGCTGGCTACACAAATATTTTCTGTTTGAGAAAATTGAGCAGTACTCTTACGTGTGCACTTTTCTGACTTTGCATTACATTTTAATATTAGTAAACTTGCACTGATAGGGTTACGGAAAATGAGAGATTGGATTGGGTGCATAGTGAGGTTGTGATACCTATGAGATACCCATATGTATATGTGTAATAAGCAATTAGTTATATGAACGTGAAGCTTGGGGAAAAGATCTGAACTAGAGATAAGAGATTTGAGGATCTTTAACTTCTAGGTGGTAGTTAAGAATAGATTAAATGAAATCTCTCAGGGACAGACAGTATATAGAGAAGGAAGGCGGCTGAAGACAGAACTTTGAGAGAAACCAAAGTTTAATAGGCTAGCAGAGAAGAATTGTCAATGACTGAATCCTACGGAAAACTAACATTCAAGGCGTAGATGCAGGAAGAAGAGCCAAAATTTAGTAAAAGCAAGTTTAGTGAGAACCAGAAGACTCTTGTGTCAGGAAGCCAAGAAAGGGGCCAAAAGGAAACAGCTACACATTAGGACTTAGTTACACGTTACGATTTTTTAAAGTTCTGTTGGATTTGCCATTTTAAAAGTCTTTTGAGTCCTTAAGCATTAGAAGTTTAGGCTTTGGAGTGAGGCATACTTAGTTTCTGTCTCCATTCTTACTATTTGTGTGACTTTGAGCAAGTTATTTAACTTCTCTAGGCCTTAATTTCCTCTTATAAAATAATAGTACTTCCGTTTTAAAATTGTATGAACATCAAGTGAGAGAATGCATGTAAAGTCAGCACAGAGGCTGACTCATAGTAAACATTGAATAAATGGAAGCTGTGAATATTAAAAGTAGTTTTAAGAGTTGAGATTATAGTTGGTTGAGGAATGAAATGGAAATGACTCTTTTTGAGAACTTTGGATACAAAGGAGGAAGAACGAGGTCATATGGGGTCTAACAGTAAATATAGCCTCAAGGGAGATTTTTATTTTAGGAAAGAAACTAGAGGAGGAAAAGGGACTAGAACAGAGAGGAAATAAGCAGTGAAAGTGGTGAGAGGGAATGAAGTATAACTATGGTTGGTTCCTTAATGTTGCTTCAGAATATCTTTGTGTTTCTTCTGACTTCCTGCTTCCAACATAAGCTGTATTTCTTACTGTTATTTACTTTCTTCACATATTCAGAACAGTGCAGGTGAGACTCCAAGTAAGAATTATCATTATTCTGTTGAATGTGGTAATCATACCAATACAAGAATAATATAGGGAAAAAGCATTCTATAACTTTTTCTCACCTCAAGTCTAGTCATCCAGTCAATAACCAAGTCCTGTTGGTTCTGCTTCCACAATAAAAAATTATATATTTCTTTACCTCTTCATCCACATTCCCACAGCCCTAGATTACACTCTTTTTCTCTCCCCTGAATTGTCATTTGCCTTATCATTGGTTTCCCTGCCTTGCATTTCACTTCCTTGTCGTCACATTGCCCCCTTGCTTACAATTCTTATATCTTCCAAATGCTTTATTTTTTTTATTTATTCAAAATAACTCACTGCCTATTCATTAAACATTGCTGCCAGTGATGAACAAGACAGATTCCTTTTAAATTCTTGCTCTCAAGAACTTAAAAGCTGCCCTTAAAATGTGAACTCTTGGTGTGTCATACAAGGCCTTCTGTGATCTTCACCCTTTCTGGTTGTCCAGCTGTCTGCTGCCTCCTTCTGGGGTACTCTGTGTATTCCTGTCATGCTATTACCACTGCATGTTCTCCTCACTCTTCTGTGGTGTCCCCCTACCTGGAATGTACTCTACCACTTCTTTCGCTACCTGTTAAACTTCTTTTCATCATATCAAATGTTATCTTTTCTGTAAAGCCCCCTTTACTCTTCAATAAGCGTGAGCACTTCTTCCTTTGTGTTCACATTGCATCCTGTGCTAATCCCCACTTTGGCATTTTAGCTGTGATCATAGTCTAACTATGATACTTTAAGGTTAGGAACTGTGTCACTATATTTTCAAATCCTAGAGCCTAGGAAAGTGCTTGGCATAGAATAATTAGTTGTTAGCATTAGTTGAGAAATCACTATGCATCAAGACTGTGCTAAGACCTAATATACATTATCCCACTTAATTCTCAGCAACAGCAGATGTAGTTATTATGATATCCCTATTTTCCGGGCAAAGAAACTAAGGCTAAAAGAGATCAAGTAATTTGCCCAATGTCTCACAGATAGGTACATGGTGGAGTCAGGGTTTAAATCTTTGACCCTGTGTTTTCAAAGTGCATGCTCTTAACCTCCACATTCTCCTACATTAATAAATAGTTGTTGAAAGAATTCTGATATCTTTCTGATAAATCATATCTGAAAGTATTGGGGAGATTTTCCATTTTTATAATACAGATATTTAAAATAGTATGTTGCTGATTAATAATTACCGTGGTTTAAAATCATGCCCTGCATCTGTTGAAGCAGATAAGGAAATGTGAGAGTTATGTTTTTATACCTCTCATCAAGACAAAACCCACTTTCGTTTTAGATAGCTCCATCTGGTGTGTGTATGTGTAAATATCAATATATATATAAACATACATATATAAAGATATACTGACACATACATGCTTTAGGAATATAAAAAAATAATAGTTCTTATGCTTAGGAACATACAGTACAGATAAGCCTTAACATAAATGAAAGAATTAAAGAACAATGAATTGTTAAAGTGCCTTAAGTAATTGTCTTTCTACTGTAGAGCAGAAGGAAGTAGAGGCTTTTAACAAATAGGGGGTTTCAAGGAATCAAGTGGAATTTGAATTTAATAAGTGAAAAAAATCTGTCATTCGAAATCTGCACGATAATAAAGTAAACACAGTTGTATCACCTCACAATTTTCCTATGAAAAGTAATCTTAAGCCTAAAAAACAAATTAAGACTTGACTGCCTCTTTTTTTTACCCGCTAAATTTATTTATTTATTTGTTTGTTTGCTTGCCTGTTTGCTTATTTATTCATTGAGATGGAGTTTCGCTCTTGTTGCCAGGCTGGAGTGCAATGGCGCGGTCTTGGCTCACTGCAACCTCCACGTCCCGGGCTCAAGTGATTCTCCTGCCTCAGCCTCCCAAGTAGCTGGGATTACAGAAGCTTGCCACCAAGCCTGGCTAATTTTTGTATTTTTAGTAGAGACGGGTTTCATCATGTTAGCCAGGCTGGTCTCGAACTCCTGACCTTTTTCCACCTGTCTCAGCCTCCCAAAGCGCTGGGATTACAGGCATGAGCCACTGCGACTGTCCTACTTGACTGCCTTTCTGTGTTTAGAAGTACATTAATTGTACTTCTGAGTACATTAATTATACTTCCAAACATAGAATTGGATGGTGTTTATTCCATTAGAATAGAGTTTATGTTTTGAAAATGTCAACATGGATTTCAGGTTAATTATCATCCTTGGTTGGACATGCAAGTGATATAAAGTGGAAGAAAGTTTATCATGACAATCTTAATTTAATCAAATTTAGGAAAATTCAAAGAATTCTTACTTTTTATTCTTTTCCTCTTGAAACAGCAAACTCATTATTACATTGGGTAAGAAACAAAAAAGAAAGAATGAGTCTTCAGATGAAATATCTGATGCAGAACAGATGCCACAGCATACATTAAAAGATCAAGACTCTCAAGTAAGTATTACAATTTTTTCTAGAAATGAAACACTGTTAGAATGATTTAGTTAGCGTAATATTGCCTTATAGATATTTACACTTTAGTTTAGAAGTAAAAATACATTTTGTAGTATGGTAGAAGTTGAAGGTAACATTATTACAATATGTCCTGGTAATATTACCATAGAATATTAGATGTGGGAGGAAACTAACATATCCTCTCCAAACCCCTCATTTTTCAGATAATGAAACTGAAGCCCAGAGAGGTTAACAATACAAAGTCCTTGATGGCTTTTAGCATGGAAGAGTATTTAGTCATATTATCCTGTGCTTATAGAGTTCTTTCGAATGAACATGATGGACATTGTAATTTTTTAAATCACATACAAATGACAGAGCAAATGGATTGAATCATTCCTAGAAATAATTCCTTTGGTCTGTTTCTGTGAAGAAAAGATAATTGACTATATTAAAATCCCCTAACATAGACAGAAGAAATACTATGCATTTTGCCTTCTTTTTTTTTTTTTTTTTGAATAGGTGGATATTCAAAATAACCCTCTGAAGTTAAAATTATATATAGTGAAGGTCATAATAATTCAGGCCACCCTCTGCTCTCTAATAATTAAAGTATGACTGTAGGCCGTAGGGGTGGTGGCAGTTGTGAATTATGGGGCCAGAAAGCCCCTGAATGGCCTTTCTTCTTCCTTATGCAGCTTCTTATCCAATGGGAGAGTAGTGGCTCAAGGCTCCTGGGCTGCTGCAAGAGTTGAGGTAAGGGCAGTGACTGAAGCTCCTAATATTACATGGCCTGGCTTTTTCATCATATGTTATCCTTAACTTAGGCAAACTTATATTTAACTTATTCCATATGATTAAATTTAGTTTAATTTTTGCTGGAATAATGCTGGCCATTTTTCCGTTATGTAATTTCCAAACAATGAAATGGTAGGCTAGGTCAACATGAACATTTCTTCCATGTTTTTCACTGTAGTATTAGGTTGTTTTGACAGGTGTGTTGCTTTAACACACACAAAAAAAATGGTGGAGGTAAAAATATTTTCTAATAGTTATAAATCTATATTATTGATATATTTGATTGTGTCATTAAATAAATGATGGAAAGATCCATGTAGCTTTTAACCACGTTGGAAACTAATTAAGGTTTGGAATCAGTTGGAAATCTAAAAATGTGATTTGGTATTTAATTTTGTTACCTTTAATCTTAATAGAGAATATTACAGTAGTCCAACTATATTTAGAGACCTAAATTAAAAAGAAAAATGCCCCTGCAACAGATTATACTATTAGGAATATTATAGGAAACAAGTGCTATGTTAAAATAGTGAAGTACCATATTAGTCATTTAAAACATGCTTCTAACCTCCTATGTAAAGTGCTGTGGGCTGATCTGTTGAAGCCTTTAAGACTTAAGAAGCTAAAAATAAGAAATTAAAAGGGACAATTTATCAAGATTTTAAGTTGTGCTTTAAAAAACATTACGGAGAAAGAAATCCAGAAAAAGCACATGCCAAAAATGTGAACATCAGATTCATTTTTATGTTTTTAAACTAGTGGCGACGTTCTATGGTGGAGAAAGATAATTGGTGAGAATGATACCTTACTTGGCTTTACCTAACTAATATGTAACTATGTCCTCTAGTGGAGTATAATTTATAGTAAAATCTTCTATAATCTCGTAATTCATAGACTTTTAAATTAATCTGTTAGGCAAAGTCTTTGTAGGATGAGGGAACAGTTTACAACAAGTAGCCTTCATTCTATTTGAGTGTACTTTTGTGAGCTCAAAAGATTCTTTGAGGTCACTCATTTACTGTTTACTAAAAACTAAGTGAGTTATCTCTAAGTACTAATAGATGTCTTAAGTGGCCAGAAAGGAAACTAATGCTGAAAACATCTAACAGAATTTTCTAAAAATGTACTGAACTATTCTCAAATTTCATTACTTAAAAGTGATGCCTAATGAGACATTGATGATATATCACAGTTGTTTATTATTAAAACTATTCTTGAACATTAAGATCTATATGGTGCCCATAATAGAATTCTAAATATTCTTTTAGCCTAGTGTTAGAAATCCATAGAACTCCCCCCTCCTAGATAATAATAAGTAATTCATATCCTTTTCAAAATAGGATGAAGGAAAATTGGGTTTCTAGTAGCCCTTTAATTAGAATTTTTATATGTCACCAGGCTGTGTTACTTTGAGGTTTGAAATGTCAATGTCTTCATGGCCAAGAGACATTTGACCCATCCTACATGAGGCATGGTGTTATCTAGTACATTTGGCTGACCATATGAGTGCCTTTCTTTCTCTCAGTATTTTACTACTCACAAGAGAAAGGGGCAGAGGCATGACTGCATGCATATAGTTTGTCACCACACTGTAGCAGTGACTCAGCCATTTTTGTCATGGCTATGAAGGTAAATTAAAGACTTGCCAAAGACAGGCAGAAACCAGAAGAACTTGTGGTTTATTTTGCTGGTTCCATTTTTTTGTAAGTGTCATGAAGTTACTAAATATATAGAAGAAATTGGACTAGAAAAAAGAAGAGAGAAATTTGCCAGATATTGAGCAATTGAACAGTTGGTTGAGATGCCACTACCCCCATGAAATGTCTCTACCCCATGAGATTACAAGGGAAATTTAAAAAATAAACCTAAGCCCTTTGGGATTTTGAAATTTTTATCTTTATTATGGAAACACCAAAAGAGATGTAACTTTGTTTTTTAAGTTCTCCTTGAAATATAAAACTTTTGAAACAAATATTAGATATTTAGGGAGGTAAGTAAAGCCATGTATATTTGATTCCAGATTTAAAATTATTTAGATTATTTAAAAATTATCTTACTACATGTAATACTTTGTAAAAGGCTTAGTTTTGTGTGATGATAGTGATGTTTTTTATATTTAAGGAGAGCTACTAAAGTTAGTGAAACAGTTTCTTCTTTCATTCAAAATTATTTGGTAGATTTAATGCTTTCTTATTTTGTGCATTTCTTTTTAAATATGTTATTCTGCTTTAAACACAGTTTCACGTGTTTTGGCAAACACTATTTAATTTATTCTTCTAGATTTATACCCCCAATTAATTCTATACCCAATATTCATCTGATACACTTTTTAGGTTTTGGACTAAAACTGTGAAATTATTAATAGTTTAAATATGTATTGCCCAAGGTATGAAATAGTTAAATAAAACAGATAACCTTTTTATTCTTAACAATAGTTTCTAAAGAAAAGTAATGTAGTAATAAAAGTATTACTAATAAAATATATTTTGCCCAACCTGTGAAATAATTTTTTTAAAAAACAGACATCTCTTTATTCTTAATGATTTCCAAATTAACATAATAAAAGTATTACTAATGTTTGTTGTTTGAAATTGTAGGAAGTAGAACTGTAGGAAGATTGTAAGCCTGTGGCAAATGGCAAATTATAATCTTCCTCTAATTAAAAACAAAATAGGAAAAGATAGAGCATTGAGTGTCATGTTGAAAATTTAATATACAAAATTGCCAACTCTAGGGGTAATTATTTTCAAAACCTTTTCTTCAAAATAAATTATATAAATCTGATCCTTGTGGTTCATTACAGAAAAGAAGATCAAATCGACAAATTAAAAGAAAAAAATACGCAGAAGATGTAGAAGGGAAACAATCTGAAGAAGAGGTTAAAGGTTCTATGAAAATAAAAAAGAATTCAGCTCCTTTACCTGGTGAACAGCCTTTACAATTGTTTGTGGTAAGCATATTTGGGATTATGACTGCAAAACATTTTAAACCAACATAAATTCTATAAGATACTTGCATTGTTTTTCCTTCTAAAAATTGCTCTAACTTATCCTTCTGGATTCCATATTATTAGTTAATTGAGTCATTCAAATTAGAAACCTAGGGATTCATCCTCTCTTCGTTTTCCTTTGCCTCTTCATCCAGATTGTACTACACTTTCTACCTCCTAAATATATGTTCTTGAAATTCTTCAAACTATCTTTTCTGCAGAATATTTCTAAATTAGAAGTCTAATCACATTATTTTTCTACTGAAAACTCCTCTAATAGTTTCCTAAACCTTACAAAAATAACGACACCTTTTTAGCAGTGTATAAACCCCTTTGTCTGGATTTTCTGGCGTTGTCTCCTGCTACTTCTCCATAAACACTTAGTCTTCTGTTTTATGAACACGTTTGCCTGAATGCCATATGTACTTCCCTCGTCTATGATTTTTTAAGTCCCCCTTATATGCAATATGAGCCAACCACTCAGCCACTAGCTGAATACCTTGGGCAAGTACTTATTTAACTATGCCTAAATTTCCTAATCTGTAAAATGGATATGATAATAATGAAGATAATAGATTAAACTAATATATGTAAAATGCTTAGAATAATGACCAGCACCTTAAAAGGCACAATATGTTTGCTACAGAGATAATGCAGGTGATGAAAAGGACAGTGACAATGATATTTTTTTTCATTTTTGTATTTCTAACATGTAACATAGTGTCTGGCACATATGCTGTATAAATATTTGTTGAATCGTAGTATGTTCATCAGCATACAAAGTGGCAACTAAAAGATCTTTCAGAATGTGTTCTGTCACTATTTCTTTCCTCCCTCCCATAGGAGAATCCAAGTGAAGAAGATGCTGCAATCGTAGACAAAATTCTATCTTCTAGAACTGTAAAAAAGGAAGTAAGTACTGGTACATTACATTTTACACTTCATATTCTGTGACCTGTTTAAAAGAGTCACCATTACTGATTTTCTTTTCTTAGATATCACCTGGAGTGATGATTGATACAGAAGAATTTTTTGTAAAATACAAGAATTAGTAAGTATTTGAGTTAGAAAAATCAAAGAAAGATGTTGATTTACATATAAATTAATATATTTAATAAATTAAAATTATGATTTTCATTTTATCCACATTTTTATGATAATTTTTATTGTTTATACCTGCATAACTCAAGAATCATTAAAAAGTGAAAAGGGCCCATTTGAAAACCTTTCATGTTAAAATTGAATGGTTTGGCCAGGTGTAGTGGCTCACATCTGTAATCCCAGCACTTTGGGAGGCTGAGGTGGGCGTATTAGGAGGTGAAGAGATCGAGGCCATCCTGGCCAACATGGTGAAACCTCATCTCTACTAAAAATACAAAAAATTAGCTTGGCGTGGTGGCATGCGCCTGTAGTCCCAGCTACTTGGGAGGCTGAGGCAGGAGAATCACTTGAAGCCGGGAGGCGGAGATTGCTGTGAGCCGAGATTGTGCCACCGTACTCCAGCCTGGCAACAGAGCGAGACTCTGTCTCAAAAAAAAAAAAAAAATTTAATTTTTTTTTTATTTTCCAGAAAATGTTAATTATTAACATCAAAATGCAGGAATCTTTATAAAATATGCTTTTATAATTTATAGACAGCATTCATTGTATTGTTGAACTTTTCAGATTTTATTGTCCTTATAAAAGACATTTCTAATCTACCTACAGTCCCAGCTATTGTGGAGGTTGATACAGGAGGATCTCTTAAGCCTAGGAGTCTGAAGCCCGCCTGGGCAACATAGTGAGACTCCATCTCTTTAAAAAAAAATTTTTCTTTTTCCTGATCTTTAGGTTTTTATGTCAGATGTACACAATGAGATGATTTGACCTTAAAGTTTTTAATCTTAATTTTGGATATAGGTCAGTTAACTCATAAGAGTTGCTAACTGGGGAAAAATCACTTACTCTTCTTTTTACATATTTTCCAACTTTTCTTTGTACCTCCATGAAAGCGTTTTAAATCACATTAGTTTCAAAACAAGTTAGCCTTCTGATCACGACAAAACTGTTATAGGGAAAAAATAATAGATAAATCACATCTTGCGATTAGACTTTTGATCATTTTACTGTTCTGTTTCTATATGGCAAATTGTATACCTTTACACTACGACCTCCTTAGCATATAGTGATCACAATTACTTTATTTTAGAAATGATATGAATTCTATTAAAGTTAAATGATGAACTACCTATTTGAAAAGTTGAAGATAATAGTTTATATTGGATGTTATGATTTAAAATACATCTTAAAATGGTTATCTGTATCATTCTAATATATTATTTTTATAAAAATTTTAGCTCCTATCTTCACTGTGAGTGGGCCACAGAAGAGCAGCTTTTGAAAGATAAAAGGATCCAACAGAAAATCAAACGATTCAAATTGAGACAAGCACAAAGAGCACATTTTTTTGCAGACGTAAGAAAAAAATAAGACTATTATGTGTTAGTCTCTGAATACATGTAGCATTATTTATCAAAAATTACACATTATTTTAATTCTTAGACTTCCCATGTTGATATTTGAATACAAATGCTACCTAAATATAGTATTTTTCTCTTCTCAAAATTAGCTTGGAAACCATTTGAAACAGGAACACTGGTAATTCAGAATGGTAGATCATGCTTGTATTTTTAAATTAGCATATATTTCAACACTTAGAGTTGAATGTGAGTATGATAATATTACCAATAATATATCAGCAAAGTTATTCAAGTGGAGGAAGTGGTAATCTAGCAAGTAAATGGAAAATAAGATTTTTCAGTACATGAAATATATTGCATATTTTCTATACCAGCTTCATGTATGTGAACAGAACCTCACTGGAAAAATTTACCTCTCTAGGCCTGACTAAACGGTCTGATGTTCTTTCCTGCTCCAGATTTTTCTAATAGACTCCTTTTAGAGCAGTTTTAAATTCTTAATTTGAAAATTTTAAACTTTTTCTTTTAAACAAAATAGTCACAAAAATAATACAGTGAATTCTCACATTTATTTTAACTAGATTTCCTAAATGTTAACATTTTACCATGTTTGCTTTATCATTTGTATTCATTCTCTCTGTCTCTATCTCTGTCATACACACACATCTTTTTCTAAACCATTTTAACATTGCAAACACTTTAGTATATATTTCCTAAAAATAACCATATTCTCTTTCATAAAAATAGTAGGACATCGATGTAGTACTATTATCCACAGACCTTATACATATTTCACTAATTGTTCTACTAGCGTTTTTATAACAAAAAGAGTGCGTATGTGTGTATGTGTGTGTGTGTATTTTTATCTGGTCCAGAGTCTAATCCAGCAGCACATGTTACATTTAGTTGTAATATCTCTTTTAGTCAGTCTGCCTTTGGTTTTCATTTCTTGGACATTTTTAAAGAGTACAGCTCATTAATTTTGTAGAATGCACCTCAATTTGGGGTTGTATGAAGTTTCCTCATGATCCAGGTTAGGCATTTTTTAAAAGAACACCATAGAAGTGATGCTCTGTTCTTCCAGTGAATGATATAAGATGGTACATGATACCTCTCTATCCCAGTACTGGTGGTTAATTACTAGATTAAGGTGGTATCTGCCAGATGTCTTCACTACATAATTACTATTATTCCATTTATAATTATTAATTTCACCTCAAAAATGTGGGCCGGGTATGGTGGCTCATGCCAGAAATCCCAGCACTTTGGGAGGTCAAGGTGGGAGGATCACTTGAGGCCAGGAGTTTGAGACCAGCCTGGCCAACATATGAGACCTCCATCTCTATTTTTTTTTAAATGATTCTAATGACCTGTCAGTTTGTGGATGCTGGGAGGTCCTCTCATCACCTTAAATATCTGTCATCTCTTCACTATGATCTAGAAGTTCCTAATAAGCTGAAGATTTTAAAATTAATTAATAATCATTAAATTTTCATTAAGACTAATTAGGGGAGAGTCGGTGAAGAATTTTAAGTAAAGGAGCGATATATAAGATTTATATTTGAGAAAGATTACTCTGGGGACAATGTGAAAAACAGATTAAAGGGAGGTGAGACAGTAGTTGGGGTTGTAAAGGTTCGAGTAAGAAGTGAGGATGAGGAAGGAGGAACCAATCTCAGAGTTAAAAGTAGAATCTGTACGAATTGGTGACTTACTAGATGTAGAGGGTAAAGAAAAAGAAGGAATCTAAAGTGACTTCTTCATTTCTGGCTTGTGTCACTGAGCGTGGGCTATGGAGAGGAAGCTCTGTTACCATTAACCAGTTGGAAAATGCAGGAGGAGGTGTGGGTTGAAGAGTAAATGAGTGCAAATGAGTTTGAGGTACCTCAGTAAAGTTTGCAGTCAGCTCAATAAGTGGGTCTTGAAATAAGAACCATCAGGTAAAGATAAAGTGTGTGTGAGACAACTGAGAAATGAGCATTCAATGGGATGATGCATGGTCTTCAACTCTTGCAACCTGAGGAAAAGCGTAAAGGAAAGGTATAGAGGCTGCTTTCAGGAATTTTTTAAAGCACGTATCTTCTAGAGTACCTTATTTTTTAGTACTATTTGGTTTTATTATTTATAACATTATTCATGATATCCTAGCTATCATTTGGAAATGAAAATGGAAGAATTCCATTTATTGGACATTTAATTGAAATCAAACTTACAAGGTCTATAGTGAAATGCTAGTAAATTTGTCCTTACTTTTATCATTCCACTTCTTTGTCAGATGTCAATTAAGTTACCTTTTAATTTTAGATGGAAGAAGAACCATTTAACCCAGACTACGTTGAAGTAGACAGAGTATTAGAAGTCTCTTTTTGTGAAGATAAAGATACTGGTGAGGTAAATATTTGGTAAAAAGATTTTTTAAGTAAGAAAAATCTGAAGCTTTCCAAGTATTAAGACCTAGTACTTTATTCTTTGTTTAAACTATTTCTTACTAGTGTCTTTTTCAAAATGGTAAAATGAAAAAAATTTTTTTACAGCCTGTTATTTACTACTTAGTAAAATGGTGCTCATTGCCATATGAAGATAGTACTTGGGAACTAAAAGAAGATGTAGATCTTGCAAAAATAGAAGAGTTTGAACAACTGCAAGCTTCGAGGCCTGACACAAGACGTTTGGTAAGAACCTGTTTTAGACAGCTTTATAAAATCTTAGCACTTGTTTATGTAAGTTATGATATTGCTAATAATTATATAATGTTTTACTTTTATTTCTTTTAAACAGGCTTGTTACTATGTGAGTCTAGTTTTGGGAGCCAAAGCTTAAGAGGGAGTTTATATGTGAAAAGACAGGAGCAGATTCCTTTTTGATTAGCACGAGAGTGAGGAAAGCTGCCCTGATAAACATGGAGATGTGAAGTAAGAGAAGGAAATGAATTAAATATTCCATAGAAGAGATCATATTGTTTTATAATAACTATTTTCTGATCTTCCTAGTATTATTTTCTGGTCTTCTTACTTTATTTTCCAGTAATGTCCATAGGCTGTTAACAAAAGCATATCAGTTTACCCCCATTCCTTTTACCTTCTAAATGCTATTCCTTGAACCAAGAAACAGAAGCGTCACCTAATTCAGAGAGGAATGAGTCAAGGAATGTTGTAAAAGAGAAAGATTTTCTTTTGGGGTGGGGACTATGCCTTAGTGGTAATATTAAGCCTCATTGAATAAGCTATGTCTTTAGATAAGTGATTCTCAGTCAAAGCTGCATATCAGAATCTCTTCTGGAGCTTTTCAAAAATTAGAGATGCCTTAAATAAATGTTATAGGCCTTGGTTAAGGGGGCCCAGCCAATAGAATTAATCCCCTTAATTAATGGAAAATTGATGACAACAGGGCTAGTCTGTCACGGTTAAATAATGTAGGCGGTGTTTGTTTTGTTTTGTTTTGTTTTCCTTTCTTTTTGCCAGTATATTGCTGTTAAATAAAATAGCATATAAGTCACGTAAAGTATTTTAAGATTCTGTAAATGAAATTTTTCCCTGACCCAAACTAATGAATCATTAATAGTGATTGGATTGCTGAAAAGAAGCTATACAGAATATGATCTAATGCAGAAATTATTTTAAGCAGCAATTAAAATATATGTTAATTATTTTAATGTTCATTGGCTATCACTTAAAAAATGTTTTCTTTAGCAAACACCTGTATTAAGTAGCAGCAGAGCTTCAATAACCAGTCCTGTTCTCAGTATACTGATAGCCTGTTTTGTTTTCCATGTACAATTACCATACACTTACCTGATATTTAAGAAAAGCTCTCTTGAATTGTGTTTTTCCTCTGCTCTCAGGGTAACACAACAATCAACACAAAAGACTTCTGTGACCCCAAAATATGTGGGGAATTCTTCCGACCAGCAAGCAGTCAGTTCTGCAGTGGACGCCAGCTGGCTGTCCTCTAATTCAATTCTACCCAGCTCTAATTCACCATCTACCCAGATATAGCATCAGATCCCACATCTTGATGGTTCAGTCCCACAACACTGCCCCCTCCTTTCCACCAGTCACAAGTCCAGGGGCCTTCAGAACTTCTGACTGACTGGCTTCAAGTTAGGGTTCCCATTACCCACCACTTTTGGTTTGATTAATTTGCTAGAGCAGCTCACAGCACTCAGGAAGACATTCAAGTTTTACCAGTTTATTCCTAAGGATATTTTAAAGGATACAAACAAACAGCCAGAGGAAGAGAGACATAGGGCGAGGTCTGAGTGCAGGAGCTTCTGTCCCTGTAGAGTTGGGGTTTGCCACTCTCCTGGCATGTGGATGAGTTCTTGTTCACCTTTCTGTCAGTCTCCACATGTTCAACTCCCTGGAAGTGTTCAGCTCCTGGAAGTTCACTAAACCCTGTCCTCTTGGGTTTTTATGGAGGCTTCATTATGTAGGCATGATTGATTCAATCATCCAATGGCCATTGGTGATCAGCTTGACCTTCTCCCCTTCCTTCCTCCGCTCCTCCCCTCCTTCCTTTCTGCCCATTCCCCTTCTCCTGTTCTCCCCTCTAATCATGCCTTTGTCCTGGTGACCAGCCCCACCTGAATCTATCAGTCAGCAATATTGGCACACAAGCAGCACTTTGGAGAACCCAAGGATATCAGGAGTTGTATGCCAGGAAATCGGAATGAAGATCAAATACATATTTCACAATATCACACCTGATTATCCTGATAATTCTTAGAAGTGTAATTTTGTTTATTAGTAACAGTATAATTTTAAAGCAGAAGACAATAGGAGACCTTTTGCTTGTTTCTCAGAAACTTATTTCTCCTACTGAGATCCTACTAATTTGGGGCCAGGATAATGTTATTTGAATTCTCATTCAGGAATCTTCAGAAAATTTATGTCTTATATATCTGTATATATAAGTGAATAAAATTCTTTTACATATAATGTTTCACTTCTATGCTTCTAGATTTCTTTTGAAAGAAATGTTTTGTACCATGAATATCAAAAGTTATTTTGGATGCTATTATAAAATGGTTATTGTTTTTTAAAAATATATTCATGATTGTTGCCACAATGTAGAATACAATTGACATTTGCACATTGATCTTGTATTATGCAACCTCGCTAAAATTACTACTTAGTTGAGCTTTCTTGGTAGATTCCACAGGATTTTCTACATAGACAAATCATGTCTTCTATAATATAAATAAAGACAGTTTGTTATTCTTTTTCTTTTTCTTGTTTGATTACACTTGTTAGTGCCTGCAGTACAATGTTGAATAGAAGTTGTCACAGAGGACATCCTTGACTTATTCCTGATCTTAGGGGGAAAGCAGTCAGTCTTTCACCTTTAAATGTAATGCTAGTTTTGGCTTTTTCATAGTTGTACCATAACAGTTTAAGGAAGTTCCCTTCTATTCAAAATTTGATGAGTTTTAATTAGGAGTGGATGTTGAATTTCTCAAATTCTTTTTCTGCGTCTACTGAGAGTATCATATTATTTTTGGTTTTTATGTTTTATGTTTTTTAAAATAGAGATTGTGTCTCCCTGTGTTGTCCAGGCTGGTCTTGAACTCCTAATCTCAAGTGATCCTCCCCATCTGGCCTCCAAAAGTGCTGGGATTTTAGGCATGTGCCACCACACTCAGCTGATTTTTATTTTTTAATCTGTTGATCAACACTGATTAATTTTCTACTTTAAACCCACCTTCCATTCCTGGTTTAAAAAAAAAAAAAAACCCTACTTGGTCATGATCTTATTGCCCTTATTATATATTGTTAAGTTCCATTTGGTGAAATTGCGTTAAGAATATTTGCATCTTTGTTCGTGAGGGACATTGGTCTGTAGTTTTCTTGTGATGTCTTTGTCTGATTTTGGTATCAGGGCTTCATAGAATGAGTCTGGAAATATACCTTCCTCTTCAATTTTCTGGAAGAGTTGTATAGAATTAATTTGACCTTTAAATGTTAGGTAAAAATTAATCATAACACTGTACACTGTTATGCCTCTTAGGGTTATTTTTAAACCAATGCTTTTTGCCTTCAGTATGATATATGGATGATTTAAACACCATTCATTCTTTGTTTTTCCACAAAGGACCGTCCTCCTTCTAACATTTGGAAGAAAATAGATCAATCCAGGGACTATAAAAATGGCAATCAACTCAGGGAATATCAACTGGAAGGACTCAACTGGCTCTTGTTCAATTGGTACAATAGGTATGTAGTATATCTTAATAAAAAAAATTTATTTTTTTAATGTGTGCCAAAATGTGTCAAGTAAAACAGATACTGATGTTGCTATATTGTTATTGTTATGAAGTCTTCATTATTTACAGTGAGGTTACCTCAGGAAAATATATAAATTGCAACTTAGGATTCAACTACATCATTCTTTAAATGTATACCAATCAGAATAGAATAAAGTTGGTATGTTGAGTAATACTTAAATTTAAAACACCTTTCCAAGAGTCCTAAGAAATCTGTGTTATATAATGCTTTTCAGCTTATCAACCCATACTACTGTCTGCCAAAAATCAGTTCGAGTTAGTGAGTTATGAGCAAGGTATACTTATAGGAATTAAAGCTCTATCTTTTAATGTAAATCGTCAAAGAAGTAGGTTGTCAGCAATAGATAATGAATGGAATATAAAATATGGGAACCTAGTAATTAATTACCCCATTTTTATTATTTGTTTTCCAAGGTTTTCAAAATGCCTTATAGAATATCTTACATTCTTTTTTGACATGAAAAGATAATTGCAAAAGAAGTAAAAAATGTTACTGCGATTGAGAAAGCATAGTAGTTACATATGCAAAAGAGCAAATAAAGGCACTACTGTTAGTAAGAATAGCAAAATTTAATGATGCTTTTATTCAGAATCATTTTTACTTTTCACGTGAGTCTTCTGAATTGTTATGCTTAGTGATGGTGAGTCATGGACTCAGTCGATGGAAAGAGGCCTGTTATCCCCACAGTGCTCTTTTCCCTGATTTATATTTTCCAAATATTAATCATCATTTTTCCCACGAGAACCATCTAGGAAAAGTAGTTGACAAAACATTTTTTTAACTTGTCTTCCCTCATCAGTACCCTTTCCCATCTCCTATATTGCCTGTTTTAACCTTTCACCACTTTCTTGAAGCCCTTTATCGCAGTTCTGCCCTCTTCACTCTCTGTATATGACTGCTTCATAGAGAAACCCGGGGATGGTAGGTAAACTCATCCAAGTTCTTCCTTGTCTTCATATCCAAGCCTACAGATGTGTTAATATCTTCATCCATAGTTACTCTTACCACTGTCCTCATGTATCAGATATGCCATCTCATCTAGTCTTCTTAGAACCTTAGAGCCTTACTTCAGTCACTTATCCTTCTCTTTTATATCTCCAGGCCATCCCTGAAGACTATTGCCATCCCTTCAGTCTATGAACAAATTTGAGTTTAAAATAAACCTTCTCTTGGCTCTACTTCTCTCTCTCTCTCTCTTTCTCTGTCTGTCTCCCCATTCCCCCCAGCACCACCACCACTGCCTCCACCCCAACTCCCCTGCATTCTCTGAAGCTTTTAACTTTCCAAATCCATGGAATATTTTTCAGCCCTAATTTGCTCTCTGCTGCATTGGTTAGTAGTTGGTACTCCTTTCTTCTTTAAACATTCCTCCCACTCTGAACTCCAACAGCTTCCACAGTGTGACTCTCTCCTAGCTCTGCAGTACCTGTGACTATTCCCTTCAATAGTCTGCTGGTTCTTCTTCCTCTGCCTGCCCTGTAGATATTGTGTTTGCCTGCCCTGGGTTCTGTCTTTAGCTATCTTTTCATATTACATGTTTGTTCTCCCTAAGCCATATTCTATACTCCGTATGCCTTCATGTAGCAATAATATTCTAATGGTCCCATACTTTTATCTCTATGGTCTTGAACTCTGGGCCCATATTTTTATTTGCCTCTTGCTACTTGAGTGTCTATCTCAATGATTCTTTAAACACAACAGATTAAAAATTAATATTATTTCCTGTTTCTTCCCCACCAAAATTGTTCTTCCTCTGTATTTTCCATCTTGGTTAATAATAACACAATTCATTTAGTCACCCAAACTGAAATCTGGCTTCACGCTACACCCCATACATTGGTAACTAGGTCCATTTCATTCTAACCCATAATTAAT
This sequence comes from Hylobates moloch, assembly GCF_009828535.3. Lineage (NCBI taxonomy): Eukaryota > Metazoa > Chordata > Mammalia > Primates > Hylobatidae > Hylobates > Hylobates moloch. Next base: position 88,906,745 of record NW_026652281.1, read on the forward strand.
TCTGGAAAGTTCTCTCCTCATAGTTTCTCCTCTCTTAGACCAGGTGCCCACACTTTCTTCCCTGCACTTAATGGTACTTTCCCAGTTACTGTCCCAACTTCTAGTCACCTCAACCTCTAATATCCACAATAGCACCAGAGTAAACTTTAAAATACAAACCTAATCTCATTGGATTTGTTTGAAGAGTTCCAGTAATTTCCATTGCATAATAGAATGGCAAATGTCTTCTATTTATGACCCTACTTACCTCAATAATCTCTCCTCCTTTTACCCTCCCCTCCAAACCATAGTAAACAACTTTTGGTCCCTCAGTTCATCATGTTCTTTACACTTCTGCTCATTCATTGTGCTCTCTGGCAAAAATCCTACTCATTACTGACCTCCTTTCTGAAAGAGGTCTTCTCTCATCTCTTCTAGCCAGAGTTGAGGCTTACTCTTTTGAGCCTCCATAATAAACCATACTGAGGATTCTTAATTGGCCACATATCATAATCATCTGTGAAGCTTATTTTTGAAATTATAGCTGATTTTATCCTATTCCATACACAGTGAATCAGAATGTATAGGGTAGGGGCCTGAGCATCTGTTTTCTTTCAAGCTTTGTAAGCTCTTCTGATGTGCAGCCACAATTGAAAACCAGTGCTTTATCTGTGCTTCAGTGATAGCACATTGCATGATTATTTATTTATTTGCATGTCAGCTTCTGTAATAGATACACACGCCTGAAAGACAGAGAACATGTTTTATTTCTTTTGTATCCCATCTTCTCATACTGTCCTGAGATATAGAAGGTATTTATTAAATGATTCCTGAACAGATAATATATAGAGTTGGCCTTGACCTTCCCTTTTCTTTTTTGAAAAATCAAACATCTAATGGGTGGTATCCTTATTTTGGAGCTATAGAAATCTTTAGCTGTCCCTTTGCAGGTTTATAATAAAATTGTAATCTTAAGCCTACCCTGCAGTTAAGCAACTTTTACATTTTTATAAATGCAACTATTTGATTATTTTTGTATATTTATCTTTAAAGTACAGAAGAAAACCCCAGTGTATGTATGGATAATATATGTGTTTATTTCAGACGAAACTGCATCTTAGCAGATGAAATGGGTCTTGGCAAAACTATTCAATCAATTACATTCCTCTATGAAATCCTTCTGACTGGTATAAGAGGACCTTTCCTGATTATTGCTCCACTTTCTACTATTGCAAACTGGGAGAGAGAATTTCGTACGTGGACTGATATTAACGTTGTGGTTTATCATGGGAGCCTGATTAGCAGACAGATGATACAGCAATACGAGATGTACTTCAGGGATTCACAGGTGTGTTATTGATTATTTTGTTTGTTGTTTGCAAGGTCAGGGCTGAAAAAGATAAGCATTACCTACCAATTATTTTCAAATTTAGAATACATTTTAATTGCCTACCTAGATCTTAGTTTAAGCTCTTTTATTCATCATTTTTATTTTACAGTAAATTTGAATAGCTGAAGAGAACAATGAGAAAAGTCAATTTAATGCTGTAGTTCACTATAATGAAGTATGCAGATTTAAACAATGCACGAGTTTCATTGTAATCCTTAATTTTTCAACTAGAATAATAATTTTACTAATTGTTTTTAAATATACATGAGATTTATTTTTAGAGTATTAACTGTCTCTGATTATTGTCCAGCTTTTTTCTCATCATTTTAAAAATTTAAATCTTCACTAATACCACAGGCTTAAATGCCTGTTGAGGTGAGACCGTAGGTTCTCTTTCATGTTCAGTGGATTTTTATTTTAGACATTTTTAAAAATGTGGTTCGTTTTGCTTACCAAAACAGGTATACTTCCATATTTTAGGATTGATTATTTCAGTACTCTAGTGGTTTGATGATGTTCCTCTCTCCATGTATTTTAGAGGAGCATTTTCTATTTTACTTTGACCACTTACTCTTTAAGAAGGGATTTCCTATCCCTTCTAAATACATAGATCGTAAAATAAAGAAATGACAACTTAAGAATTTTCTAGCAGAAAGTTAAGACTGGAAAAGATAGGCCAGGCATGGTGGCTCACACGTATAATCTTAACACTTTGGGAGGCCGAGGTGGGAGGATTGCTTGAGGCCAGGAGTTCCAGACCAGTCTGGGCAACATAGCAAGACGCCAACTCTATGAAAAAATTAAAATATTTTTTAAAAAAGAAAATGTGAGAAAACATTCAAGTCATGGTTTTGAATGTTCATGTGAATCATTTTATTAAAATATTAAGAAATAAAATCAGTAAACACAATTCACAAAAAAGTGTACTTTTTAAATGGAAAAGGTTTATCTCTTGGAACCCTACACTAAAAGCACCTTAGTATTTTTTCTTTCCCTCATTCTGTTGTTCTAAAAGGATCATTATAATACATGGCCAGGTTATGTGATATGATAGAGGTTGAAGTAAGACAGTGTGCATAGCCTACTTTTGTCTCCCAATGATAACTGATTTTCTACCTGTTTGAGCCCAAGAGTTTGAGGCCGCAGTGAGCTATGATCACACCACTGCACTGAAGCCTGGGTGACAGCAAGCCCCTGTCCCTAAAAAAAGGAAAAGAATCAAACTGTAATCTAATTAAGATATCATGGATTCCAAAGGTGCAAAGGTGACTATTTTCAATTAAAGAATAATTAATTATATAGATGCTTAATTTCCTATAAATGTAATTGTTTCAACCTTGGAAGTAGGAAGCAAAGTGAGGTTACAGGAACAAAATCAGTTAATTTATCCATTTTCAAACTCTTGGGCTTAAGTGATCCTCCCAAGTAGCTGAGACTACAGGAGTGCATTTCCACACCTGGCTAATTATTTTATTTTTTGTGAAGATGGGGTCTCAATTTGTTGCCCAGGCTGGTCTCAAACTCATGTAATCCTCCCACCTCAGCCTTCCAAAGTGCTGGGATTACAGGCAGGAGCCACTGCACCTGGCCTAGTGTTTCATTATTCTTACTTACACATTTGTAGAATTTTAGAGCTGTATGTTGTCATAAAAATTATTTAATTTGACATTCTCATTTTTTATAGAAAGCACAATTAATATCTTGAGACTTACAGAGATTTTTAACAAAGTTACAATTTTAATATATGTGTCACATGAGTTTAATATATGTGTCACATGAGCCAAAAACCTGGAAGATTCTTGATATGTAATAAACTGAATTGTATATATTAAATATTGTATTTTTATGATAAATATTACAAATTCTAGATATATATTACCTAAAGAGGTTTTAAATTTCAAAAGATAAAAGGTGTCTCCTATAATGAAATAAATAGATCTGTACTTCAAATATAGAAATAACTTTTAGAGTTAACTCTTTTAAATATATTTTCATATAAATTAAGTGAATTAACTTCTTTTTTTTTTTTTTTACATTATCAAATAGCTTGAAATAACAGTAGTACTAAAATTATGCTAAAATTTTTCTAAATTGCCCTGGGAAAAGTAATAGAAGTGATAAACTAATAACCACAAACATTTATCGAGTATTTAACATGTGCCGGGCATTATGCTAAACAGTTTACATATATTATTTCACTTAATCTTTGTAATATCAACCTTGTAAAATAGACAGTATTATCTCCATTTTACCCATGAGAAAACTGAGGCTAAAGAAGTTGCATAGATTGCCCCAAAATCACAGTGTAAAACTGGAATTAATAAACTCAAATCAATCAGATTCAAGAGCCCTTGTTATTAAACACTGTGTTATCAACTTAACTGAATATATTATATCCCAGGTTTTTAGAGCTGTATAAATGCCAGAGATTTATAATTTATACCTATTTTAATAATATTCTACTGCAGCTATTATTCAACTTAATGGCCAGTATACACAATTAATATTAACTAACCTAAAATTAATTAGGTTAATATTAATTAAAATCTAAGAATACCCAACTGTTCTTATCCCTTCTTTTCACTTAATACCCAATAGTTTATGTTTTCAACCCTGTTTAAACACTGTCTTCACTTAGATTCCAAGACTTCATCCTGTCCTACATCACCACTTATTCTTTCTCAAGCCCCCTTTATTGGTTCCTTCTTTTCTTCCCTATATCTAAACTTTGGGGTAACCCAGGGCTCAGTCTCCAGACTCTTTCATGTCTGTACTCATTATCTCACATATTTGATTCATACACGTAACTTTGAATACCATCTGTACTGCTGAAATTCCTAAGCCTGTATCACCAACTCTAAACTCTTTCCTAAATTCCCGAGTCATATCCAAATGCCTTCTTAACAACTCCACATGGATATGTCTAATAGATGTCTCAAAATTAGCAGATACAAAATCAAAATCCAAAACTACTTCTTCTTAGTAAATAACAACATGAACTTCCAGTTGTTCAAGCTAAAATTTTTAGAGGTAAATTTGAGGCCCTCCTCTGTCTCACTCCATACTTATCCATTGGGAAATCCTGTTGGCTGTACTCTCAAAATGTATCTAGAACTGACCACTTCTCATGAACTCCAGTGAAGATTTCTTGCTTGCATTACTATGGCAGCTTTTTAACTGTTCTCCATGATCCTGTCCTTGGCCTCTCCAGACAGGTTTCATCACAACTGCCAAAGGGACTTTTTAAAAATATATGTCAAATCAGGACACTTCTTACAAATCCCTTCAATAGCGTCTTGCTCAGAGCCAAAGTTTGTTATCACAGTTTTCAAGTCCCGCAGTCGGCCACATCCCCTCCCCAACTCACTGGGTTTCAAACACTCTGGCTTTCTTGCTATTATCTGAATGCTGCCAAAGATATTCTTACCTTAGGGCCTTCATACTTACTACTTCTTTTACCAAGAATGCTTTCTTTTATAGATCTCTAGATATCAACATGACTTCCTCCCTGATCTTTAGATCTTTCCTCAGATATCACATTGCAATAATGGTCTCCCAACCACTCTATATAAAAACTGCAGTTGTCACCTCCAACCTTACACTTCTTACCCCACATCCTTGTTTTATTTTATTCCACAGCCCTTATCTCTAACTTACTTTTTAAAAAATTATTTTCTTAATAACTATGTCCTGCATTTGATTCAGTAGAATATAAGTTCTAATTGGATAATTATTTTTATCTGTTTTGTTTACTGCTATATCTCCAGCAACTAGAACAGGGTCTAGCACATAGATACTCAATATCTGCTGAATAAAGTATTTGGATGGCTAATTATTCACTGTTTATTTGCTATTTGTGAACTCATTGGTGTAAGTAATAAGAACTAATACCGAAATCTCGTTGGCCAGATTTTATCATGATTATTTCTTGCCCAAAATTATTATAATTCTTAAAAATTATCATAAAACATTTTACCAAGAAATATTTATTTGGATACAATTATGACTAATATAATTATGTTGGCATAATATTTAACAACATTATTGAACACAGCAATATAATAGTTTCAATGATAAAAGTTCTCCTTGTAAGGTAGTGTCTGCATGTGTAAAAATTTCATTAGAAATGTTTTATAACAGATGTTATCTGATGCCATTTGACAGGAATAAAAAATATGCAATTAAAATATTCCAGCAAATAATTATATTTGATCATTTCTAGGGGCGTATCATTCGAGGAGCTTACAGATTCCAAGCCATCATCACCACTTTTGAGATGATTCTTGGAGGCTGTGGAGAGCTTAATGCAATTGAATGGCGATGTGTGATTATTGATGAAGCACATAGGTTAAAAAATAAAAATTGTAAACTCTTAGAGGGCCTGAAACTCATGAATCTGGTAAGTAACTTAATATTATCATTATGACAATTGAGTTTATTCGATGTATAGTGAAAGGTCATAGAGTTAATGCTAAAAAATTTTCTTTTTAATTTTAGAGTATAGTACATCTGAATCCTATCTGTGATAATTGAGATTTTTTGGGGGGCCTTAATTTGTAAGAAAAAAAATTCTGTTTCCTACGACTTCAAATTTTTTAGCTCTTTCCTTCAAAAAGCATTAGTAATTAATTTTTAAAATGAGATCCCTATAGAGTATGTACTATTTAAAAGAAATAAGACCGTAAGTTTTTGTTTTGTTTGTTTGTTTGTTTGAGATGGAGTTTCTCTCTTGTTGCCCAGGCTGGAGTGCAATGGTGCGGTCTCCACTCACTGCAACCTCCACCTCCCAGGTTCAAGCGATTCTTCTGCCTCAGCCTCCCAAGTAGCTGGGATTACAGGCATGTGCCACCATGCCCGGCTAATTTTGTATTTTTAGTACATATGGGATTTCTCCATGTTGGTCAGGCTGGTCTCGAACTCCCGACCTCAGGTTATCCACCTGCCTCGGCCTCCAAAAGTGCTGGGATTACAGGCATGAGCCGCCATGCCCAGCTAATTTTTTTTATTTTTAGTAGACTAAGACCGTAAGTTTTAACCCATGAATTACTTAATAAAAAGCCCCTTTACCAAAGTTATATTTTTCAGATCATTTATGGTAAAAAGTCCTATACAATTCTACATGTTTAACAAATGTTGGTTATAATTAATAGCTAGATTTCTTATAGTCATCTTTTTGTCAGTGTGTTTGCTTCTTTCAAATGAAAGCATTTTTTAAACATTTTGATTTTTAATTAAGATCACATAATTACTACATGAGCACTTGAACAAATAATTCAAATACAAAGAACCACATTCTGTAAAAACTTAAAAGTGTTCCTTTGTACTCCCTGTCCGTCTATGCCACACACCCAGTTCAACACCTCATTCCAGTGTAGTTTCCTGTTTATCTCTCTAGGTCCATTTGCTACCATATACATAATATGCAGATTCGCAGATACACATACAAATATTTAGCATAGGAATTTAGAGGTTTTGTCAAATAAAATTTTAAATAATTTGTACTACTGTTAAAAATATTCTATGTTTATTTTCTTCTTTTACTATTATGTTTAATTTTTAAGGAATTCTAGTTTCAAAGCGTATTTTTTTCTTTCTTTCTTTTTTTTTTTGAGACGGAGTCTCACTCTGTCGCCCAGGCTGGAGTGCAGTGGCGTGATCTCAGCTCACTGCAAGCTCCGCCTCCCGGGTTCACGCCATTCTCCTGCCTCAGCCTCCTGAGTAGCTGGGACTACAGGCGCCCACCACCACGCCCGGCTAATTTTTTGTATTTTTAGTAGAGACGAGGTTTCTCCGTGTTAGCCAGGATGGTCTCAATCTCCGACCTCGTGATCCGCCTGCCTCGGCCTCCCAAAGTGCTGGGCCGTGCCTGGTCTCAAAGCATATTTCAATTAGCCCTTTATGTTCTTGGATTGTAACCTCAGTGATTTTATAATTCGTTCATGTTTGAAGAGTTAAATGATGATCATCCAAATTATAAATGATGAGCACTCTTTGGTATACAAATTACCATACCAAGAATGTTTGAGTACAAAAGAAAAAATGCCCTCTTTATTCTTAGAATGTTGATATTTTTCTAAAATTATTTAGAATTTTTAAAGGCATGAATAGCATACAAAGTGAAGTATTTCAGAATGATACAGAGTTTTTAAAAAGTGATTGGGAAAGTACATTCCTAAAGATTTGTGGGTAGAGATGTAGTTTTTGAGTTAACTCTTGAAAATTATGAGTTTGTGTACCATGGCTCATACCTGTAATCCCAGCACTTTGGGATTACTTGAGGCCTGGAGCTCGAGACCAGCTGGATAACATCAATACCGTGATGGAGCTCAGGAAATGTTGTAATCATCCATATCTTATCAAAGGTAGCTAAGAAAGATTACAACAAATATGTTTTTTCTTGCAACAAATACTAATAGTAAGACCTCATCTCTACAAAAAAAATATTTTTAATTAGCCAGGTGTTGTGGTGCATACCTGTAGTCCTAGCTACTCGGGAGTCTGAGGCAGGAGGATCCCTTAAGCCCAGGAGTTCAAGGTTACAGTGGCACCACTGTAATTTATTCTAATCATTGTAATTATGTTGTATGTGTAATGCTGAACTATGATGGCATCACTGCACTCCAGCCGGGGTGTCACAGCAAGACCTTGTCTCTAAACAAACAAATATATATATATGTATACCCACACACACATATATACATATATATGTATACATAGAAAAATATTTGTATATTGAACATTCGATAACCTAAGTCAGCTTTCATATAATTTTAGTACTGTGATGTTTGATGTGAATTGTTCTCACATTTTGTAGGAACACAAGGTGCTTTTGACTGGCACACCTCTCCAAAATACAGTTGAAGAACTATTTAGTCTTCTTCACTTTCTTGAACCCTTAAGGTTTCCTTCTGAATCAACATTTATGCAAGAATTTGGGGATCTGAAAACAGAGGAACAGGTATCCTATTGCGCTTTGTAAATACATTCATCGCATTTCTAATCATTGTAATTATTTTGTATGTGTAATTAAATGCTCACTTATGTTATATGTCTTTTTATCATTTTTTATTCAGGTACAGAAACTTCAGGCTATCCTGAAACCAATGATGTTGAGACGATTAAAAGAAGATGTGGAAAAGAAGTTGGCACCTAAAGAAGAAACCATCATCGAAGTAGAACTTACTAATATTCAAAAGAAATACTACCGGGCTATCTTGGAAAAGAACTTTTCTTTTTTATCCAAAGGAGCAGGACAAACTAATGTACCTAACTTGGTCAATACCATGATGGAGCTCAGGAAATGTTGTAATCATCCATATCTTATCAAAGGTAGCTAAGAAAGATTACAACAAATATGTTGCTTCTTGCAACAAATACTAATGAATAAATAAGCAGAACACACTACAGCTGTAGTGGCTGTTATGACTCTCCACTGTGATATTCTAAGGAATTATAAGTGTTACAGAATCAGAGGCAATGTGAACTGCTTCGTTACAGTGACTGATGTTAGCACACCAGGTTACGACAGCAGCAGTTTGTTCAGTATAATTTGGACTAGAATTTGTCCTCTTGTTTAATCCTCCTCATAGGCAAAGACAGCAAAGCCCATTTTTGGGGCTTCTGCATTGCCATTTTTTTCCTGGTTTCCTTCCAGTCTAGATACATCAGTTAGTGTTTCAATTCTTGTGCTGTAATAATGTTACTTTTTAAGATCTTATCAGGTTCTCTCCCAGTGTTCTCTCTGTACAATGTTTGGATTTTTCACTTATTCTTGGGAATATACGCCTCTCTACTCACTTTATTCAAGACAACTGAAGTCTCTTATAGTTATAGTACTCTCTTATGGCTAGACAGGCTCAGGAAAGGAATACAGAGAGCCTCTTTAATTCTGATTTGGATTATCTGAAGGAAGTATGCATCAAGGACCTGTAACATGGCTTTCATTTTAATTTATTCTCTTCTTTCTTTCTTTTTCTGTATTTTTTGGTTGTTGTTGTTTGTTTTTGTTTTTGTTTTAAGATACAGTGTCACTCTATCACCCAGGCTGGAGTACAGAGGTGTGTTCATAGCTCACAGTAGCCTCAAGCTCCTGGAAACTGATCCTTCTGCCTCAGCCTCCTTAGTAACTAGAACTAAGCATATGCACCACCATACCCAGCTGATTTCTTTTTTTTTTTTCTTTTTGGTAGAGATGGGGTCTTGTTATATTGCTCAGGCTGGTCTCAAACTCCTGGCCTCAAGAAATCCTTCTGCGTTGGCCTCCCAAAGTGCTGAGATTACAGGCACGAGCCACTGCACCTAGCCTTAATTTTTTCTTGTTTCCTCGTTTCGATGGCTAACAAGATGCCCATAGACACATCCAGATCAACTATGATCATCCTTCAGTGATGACCACTGTTAAGATTGCTGTTTAAATATTAGATGTTTAAAAATATATGTGTTTACTCAACTGAGTTAGGGCCACAGTTTTATTTTTTCTCTAATAGCATTCATTAAACATTTGGCAAACATAAATTTATAAAAGGCATTATGCCAGGTATCTGAGGAGATAAAAAGATGTTTAAGACATTGTCTATGTCCTCAATGGAATTACAGTCTGGTATTGGTGGAGGTTCAGCAACAAGCGTAAATAATTCTAATAAAAGCAATGTACATGCCATTAGAAAATTATGTTACAGAAGCACACAGGAGCACTAATTTTGATTAAAAGGAAAGCAGTTGGGAATTTCCTGCATTTACGCATTGCTGTTATCTTCTCCTATTTCTTTGACAGGTGCTGAGGAGAAAATACTTGGAGAATTTAGAGATACTTATAATCCAGCTGCTTCTGATTTTCATCTTCAAGCAATGATCCAGTCTGCTGGTAAATTGGTCCTTATTGATAAATTGCTTCCCAAAATGAAAGCCGGAGGTCATAAAGTGCTCATCTTCTCTCAGATGGTTCGCTGCCTTGACATCCTGGAGGACTATCTCATACATAAAAGGTAAAGCATATTGAATTATACTATGAATTATGCTAAGTATATGCTATTAAGATTTGTGCAGTACTGTAATGTAAATGAACTTTACTCATATCTTTCTCTTTACCTAGATTAGAATAATGCATTCAAATTTATAAGTAAAGATTGTTTAGGATTATGTGTTATATTTTCCTAACCTGCATATATTGCAATATTAGATGTGCCTGAGGAGTCCAATTAAGAAAAGCTTGCAAATAAATATTTGTTGACCCAGGAATGGGTTTAAAAATGTACATTTTACTTGATGAATAAACCTGTGTATGAAACTTTAAATAGATATATATTTACAACAGTCATCTTCAAAATTGAAAAAAGTGATTCAAGAACCTTTGAATCTATTGCATTGTTATAATTAGAGCCTTAAGTTGTGGGACTTTTATTATTATTATATACTATATAAAATTTGTTCATGCTTTAATGTTTTCTGATTTGTTTCAATGTGGGTTTTCTGTTTGGTTTTGTTTATTGGTACATCACAATAAGATAGTGTTAAATATTGTCTAATGAGGCCGGGCACGGTGGCTCACATCTGTAATCCCAGCACTTTGGGAGCCTGAGGCAGGCAGATCACGAGGTCGGGAGATCAAGACCATCCTGGCTTACACAGTGAAACCCCATCTCTGCTAAAAATTCATAAATATATATATATATATATAAAATTTAGCCGGCATGGTGGCAGGACCCGTAGTCCCAGGAGAATGGCATGAACTTGGGAGGCAGAGCTTGCAGTGAGCCAAGATCACGCTGCTGCACTCCAGCCTGGGCGACAGAGCAAAACTCCGTCTCAAAAAAAAAAAAAGGTTGTCCAATCAGTATTTAGGCTATAATAGGCTAATTATCATTGGATATTTTATCAGACCATTAGGATTCCATCTGATAGTAACATATTAATGTAAAAGAGAATCAGAAATTTCAGCTGTAGATTTTTTGTTTTGTTTTTGTTTTGTTGGTTTTTTGTTGTTGTTGTTGTTTTTCAAGACAAGGTCTCACTCTGTTGCCCAGGATGTTGTGCAGTGGTGTGATCATAGCTCATTGCAACCTTGAACTCCTAAGCTCAAGCAATCCTCCCACCTCAGCCTCCCAGGAAGCTGGGACTACAAGCATGCACTACCACACCCAGCTAATTTATTTTTGGTAGGGACAGGGTCTCACTATGTTGCCGAAGCCGGTCTCAAACTCCTGGGCTCAAGCAGTTCTTCCACCTCAGCCTCCCAAAGTGCTAGGATTATAGGCATGAGCCACCACACCTGGCTTGCAGATTTTAATTCAATAGATTTTAACCCATATAGATAAGTAAAGGTCTATACTGATTTATATTATTAGAGATTATGTAGTTCATTTTTATTTTTCATTTTTATTTCTAGTTCCATTTTTATTGTCAGTGTCCTACTCTTTAGCCTCATTTTAAAATGTATATTATTCTCAATTTTATATCATGTGATCTGAACATTAAGTTGCACTGTTCCCAAAAATAGTAATTCTTATATTTTTTTAATCTCCTTACATGGAGAACTTCATACAGATAAAACTACTTATAAATTTCTATTGTAATAAATTTCATGGAAAATTCAGTTTCTTTATTGTCATAACAAACATTATTAGAAGTCTCCGTTTTGCAGGTACCAGAGATAACCACGGAGAGACTGCTAAAACTCTAGTAAATCATATGTAGAAGTGTGTCAGATGTCATATGTATACCACTTAGAGTCCAAGCTCCTAAATTTTTATGTATTTTATTTTTATTTGATGTCTTGCAGTTTTTGAGTTTTGTATATGTTAAATGGGGAAGGATAAAGGAAGTTAAAAGATAATCACTTTGCAGTAATGACTATAAAGAATTCAACAGCATTCCAGTGTGTTCTTAATAGATTGCAATATAGAAGCAAGTATGTCAGTCGAGAGCAACATGGATTAAGGACAAAAGAAACATTCATAGCCTTCTTGTATAACGTTTTTGTGAAAGTCTTTATTTCTTGCAAAAAAGTAATATATTATGATGAGATCAGCAAAGCAGTTTTTATAGACTGCCTTTTGTTATTCTAACTTCTGAAATAAAATTTATTGTAGCGTTCTTTTACCTATACATCCAGGAATTCAGAGGTTTTGTATCTTTATATTAGTTTTTGTTTTCTCCTTAACACCAACACCAAAAAGTATAAAGTCACAGAAACCACTTAAGATGATATTGCTTCTTAATTTTAGAGAAAACATAATGCTGCAGGAAAACTGACTTTACATTTGATAGAATATGTCTTCAATTTTATTATACTTATTTATGTAAATTTATTCCATTTCATTCCGTAGATATTTATATGAGCGAATTGATGGCAGAGTCAGAGGAAATCTTCGGCAAGCTGCTATAGATAGATTTAGTAAACCTGATTCAGATAGATTTGTTTTTCTCCTGTGTACCCGAGCTGGTGGGTTGGGCATCAACTTAACTGCAGCTGATACATGTATAATTTTTGATTCTGATTGGAATCCTCAAAATGATCTTCAGGTAAATAATTTCCTTGGCTAACAAAAATTGCATTTTTTTAAAAAGTAAAATTGTGTAACTGTTTTTGGTAATCCACATCTTTTATTTTTATCCAGACAAACTAATGTATGTTTCTTTATGAAATATCTGTGCCAAATAAAATAGGTGAAATTATTTTAATTGTTATGATAAAAACTATAATGATAAAAAATTTTTACTTTTTTATATGTCTCACTAATTTATAAAATATGTCTTACTAGCTTATAAAAAGTTATACCTATTTGAGTACAGTAATTTTTGTTTGTTTGTTTAGATATGAGGTCTCACTATGTTGCCCGGGCTGGTCTTGAACCCCAGGACTCAAGCATTCCTCCCATCTTGGCCTCCAAAAGTGCTGGGTTTACAGGCATGCATCATCACGCCTGGCCTGATATTTTTATAGTTTAAAGAATATTATGTAAATTTGAAAGAGACCTAAGCTTTAAGAATAATTTATTTGTAATAAAATTAAAATTTCAGAACTTTAATCCTTAAAAATAAGTACTGGCTTATTCTGATTTTATCTTGTAATCATAATATAGTATGCTTTTTTTATAAAATACTTTAGAAAATGAAGGCACACATATCAGTAATGACTGTACTTGAACTACATAGAAATATAGGAATATTAATTACAGTGATCAAAGAGAGTCTAAATTTGCAGAAGGATATGAGAAGAGAACAAAATATAAGAGAAATTATTTTATTATTCATCATAGTCTTAATTGCATTGCAATTCATATTAGTACTTTTTTTTTTATAAAACTAGTCAAGTGTAGTCATGAGAAGGGGAAAAGTAGAGTTCAATCTGTAACTGTGAACAACCCATTAAATAACTACCTTCAGACCAGCCATATTATATTTTTAAATAAGCATAAAAACAAATATAATAAACGGTTATTGAGAATATACCTAGCTTAAAACATATTTTAAATTGCTCATTTATATAACTATATGTAATCTACATTAAAATATCAAAAGATTACCCAAAATTAATAAGCCAGAGACCAGCTCTTTCTGTGGAAGGCTCAATTAGTAAATATTTCAAACTTTGTGTGCCACATAAGATCTCTGTCACACATTCTTGTTTGTTTGTCATAATCCTTTAAAAAGGTAAAAAAGCCATTCTTAGTTGGCAGGCCAGATTTGGTCCACAGGCTGTAGTTTCCCAATTCCTACGTTAAACCAAAATCATAATTGTTTGCCTTTGAAATGCATGTTTGTACTTATAACTGCCCATAGTGGATGTTCTAAAAGTTAATTTAAAATTAAAAAGTCACTTTATAGAACCTGAAGAGAAAGTGGGAAAACTGTCCTGAATCTCCCAACTTCTCCCTCTCACTTATTTTTTCCTATTTGACTGCTAATGTAGATCCAGTCTTTACAGACTAAGATACTATTTGGCCTCTTGTACTTCCCCTACGCCTAGAGCAAAGTTGCCCATTTACAGTCCTGGGTTCCAAATGGCACAAAATGGATGTGGATAGAATAAAAGTGTCAACGAAGGGCAAAACATTAGTGCCCCCTGTATATTTTAAAGCCACATTTTATGATTTAATTTGTGTGAAGATAATGGAAAGGTGATTAATAATTTGGGAGAAAAACTAGATTCTGTAGAATATTTGGAGTCAAGATTTATCATACAAAGTTTAAGTTTAGTCAGAACTCAAGATAAAATATGAAGCCCTTATGTGATCTCTGATGTCTCCACTTTTAACATGTATGCATATTAATTAGTATGTCCTTCATTTAAATAAAATTTAGATATCCAGAGTTATTTACCTTGGGTGGTTTTTTTTTCCCCAAAATATGACCCAGCTTAGAAAGAAATCATAGATGACACAAACAAGTGGAAACACATCCCGTGTTCATGGATGGGAAGAATTAATATTGTGAAAATGACCATACTGCCAAAAGCAATCTATAAATTCCATGCAATCCCCATCAGAATACCACCATCATTCTTCATAGATTTAGAAAATACAATTCTAAAATTCATATAGAACCAAAAAAGAGCCCGCATAGCCAAAGCAAGACTAAGCCAAAAGAACAAATCTGAAGGCATCACACTACCTGACTTCAAACTATACTATAAGGCCATAGTCATCAAAACAGCGTGGTACTGGTATAAAAATAGACACATAGACCAATGGAACAGAATAGAGAACCCAGAAATAAACCCACATACTTACAGCCAACTGATCCTTGACAAAGCAAACAAAATCCTAAAGTGGGGAAAGGACACCTTATTCAACAAATGGTGCTGGGATAATTGGCAAGCCACATGTTAGAGAATGAAACTGGATCCTCTTCTCTCACCTTATACAAAAATCAACTCAAGATGCATTAAGGTCTTAAACCTAAGACCTGAAACTATAAAAATTCTAGAAAATAACATTGGAAAAACCCTTCTAGACATTGGCTTAGGCAAGGATTTCATGACTAAGGACCCAAAAGCAATTGCAGTAAAAACAAAGATAAATAGCTGGGACTTAATTAAACTAAAGAGCTTTTGCATGGCAAAAACAGACAGCAGAGTACAGACAACCCACAGAGTGGGAGAAAATCTTCACAATCTGTACTTCTGACCAAAGACTAATATCCAGAATCTACACAACAAACTCAAATCAGGAAAAAAAAAAAAAAAATCCATCAAAAAGTGGGCTAAGGACATGAATAGACAATTATCAAAAGAAGATATACAAATGACCAACAAACATGTGAAAAGATGGTCAACATCACTGATGATCAGGGAAATGCAAATCAAAACCACGTTGCGATACCACCTTACTTACTCCTGCAAGAATGGCCATAATCAAAAAATCAAAAAACAGTAGATGTTGGTGTGGATGCAGTGAACAGGGAACACGTCTATACTTCTAGTGGGAATATAAACTAGTACAGCCACTATGGAAAACAGTATGGAGATTCCTTAAAGAACTAAAAGTAGAACTACTGTTTAATCCAGCAATCTCACTACTGGGTATCTACTAAGAGGAAAATAAGTCATTATTCGAAAAAGATACTTGGACACACATGTTTATAGTGGCACAATTCACAATAGCAAAATTGTGGAACCAACCCAAACGCCCATCAATCAATGAGTGGATAAAGAAACTGTGGTGTGTATATGTGCGTGTGTGGTGTGCATATGTGTGTGTGTGTGGTGTGTATATGTGTTTGTGTGTATATATATGTATATATATATGATAGGATACTGCACAGCCATAAAAAACAATGAATTAACAGCATTTGCAGTGACCTGGATGATATTGGAGACTATTATTCCAAGTGAAGTAACTCAGGAATGGAAAACCAAACATCATGTGTTCTCACTTATAAGTGGGAGCTAAGCTGTGAGGAAACAAAGGCATAAGAATGGTATGATGGACTTTGGGGACTCCGGGAGAAGAGTGGGAGGTGGGCGAGGGATAAAATACTGCAAATATAGTGCAGTGTATACTGCTCAGGTGATGGTTGCACCAAAATCTCGCAAATTACTACTAAAGAATTTATGTAACCAAATACCACCTGTACCCCAATAACTTATGGGAAAAAGTACCCAGCTTAAATAAAATATATTGAAAAGATTATGGATAATGTAATTGAAAAAAATTTAGAAATTTAGGGTTAGACTTTAAAACTTAAGTGGTAGCTCACACCTGTAATCCCAGTACTTTGAGGGGCCAAAGTGATAGGATCTCTTGAGCCCAGGAGTTCGATTGGGCAACACAGCAAGTCCCCATGTCTAAAAAAAGCAACAACAAAAAACTTGAGTTGCCATCAACTATAAAATCTGTTCATAGGTTTTGTGTCCCTGCTTAAAAGTATATTGACTACACTTCCGTTAAAACATAATAAGGCGGGGCGCAGTGGCTCACACCTGTAATCCCAGCACTTTGGGAGGTTGAGGTGAGTGGATCACTTGAGGTCAGGAGTTTGAGACCAGCCTGGCCAACATGGTGAAACCCCGTCTCTACTAAAAATACAAAAATTACTCGGGTGTGGTGGCAGGCGCTTGTAATCCCAGCTACTCAGGAGGTCGAGGCAGGAGAATCACTTGAACCCAGGAGGCGGAAGTTGCAGTGAGCCAAGATCCCACCACTGCACTCCAGCTGGGGTGACAGAGCAAGACTCCGTCTCAAAAAACAAACAAAAAAAATAGTTCTTTGTGAATTTATATTCTTTGATATTTAAGCTTGTAAACCAAATTTTAACTTATTCCTGATTGTGGGATTATTTCTCATTGTGGTAAGCTCTCCCTTAATTTCTAGAAAAAGGTTATATCTAATTCAATAAAAATGGTCTAAGAATTCTTACATATGTTTATATGCCATACATATAGTTTACTATTAAGTGCCTTTTGAGAAAATAATTAAGTATGTAACTTTTCATTTTTATAGGCCCAAGCTCGTTGCCACAGAATTGGTCAGAACAAAGCAGTTAAAGTCTACAGACTGGTAACTCGTAACTCGTATGAGAGAGAGATGTTTGACCGAGCCAGTTTGAAACTGGGCCTAGATAAAGCTGTGTTACAGAGCATGAGTGGAAGAGAAAATAATGTTGGTGGTGTATGTATAGTTTCTTTTTCACTTGAGATTTTTGTGTGTTTTTGCATTTAATTTTACCTCCAGTAGTGTGTCATTTAGTTTTGGTCCATGCAGAATACTAAACACATTTGTTTTCTGCAGGGGAACATTTTCAGGACAGAGCTATGTTTAGTTAATACTTTTGAATCCTTTTCTTTCTGTGTAGCTCCAGAGCTTATGAATTCTAAATGTATTTTCAAGATAGAAATTCTTTGCTCTCTTTTTAGGACATTTGTATGATGGCATAGCAAGATAGAATTTGTGTTTATATAAACAGTTTTCAAATTCTTTTTTTAGTGTCAATCTACTAGCATTGGCTTTGTTTTGTTATAAATGGTGACATTTTGGCTTTTTTTTCCCTCAAGGTTCTTGCCTAATATCTATCAGTAATAGGATCCTAGTACTGGGTTGGGCACATGGCTCACACCTGTAATCTCAGCACTTTGGGAGTCTGAGGTAGGAGGATTGCTTGAGCCTAGGAGTTTGAGACAAGCCTGGGCAACATGGCAAGACCCTGTCTCTATAAAATAAAAATTAGCTGGGCATAATGGTGCATGCCTGTGGTCCACACCACTTGGGAAGCTGAGGCAGGAGACTCACTTGAGCCCAGAAAGTCAAGGCTGCAGTGAGCTGTGTTTACACCACTGCACTCTAGCATGGATAACAGAGCAAGACCCTGCCTTAAAAAGAAAAAAATAATAAAAAATAAAGAAAAGAACCTTGAAAGATGTTACCCAACCCTTAGGCCTTGTTTTAACCAAAGCCATTCTAGGCAGATGGGTAATTCTTATTTTAACAGAGCAAAGAAGAGTCAACAACTTCAATATATTATTTCTGTGAATTCTCTCTTATGCGCATCCCAAACCCAAATGCAGTTTAAGCATGCTTCTTGTGTTCTTTGACATCCTTTAGGGATACTTTCTCACTTTATGAACTTTAAAAAAAACTATTTTTATGGAAGTTAATTTCTCCTTAGATTCAGCAGCTTTCCAAAAAGGAAATAGAAGATCTGCTTCGAAGAGGTGCTTATGGTGCTATTATGGAGGAAGAAGATGAAGGCTCTAAATTCTGTGAAGAGGATATCGATCAGATTTTACTACGTCGTACAAAAACCATTACAATTGAATCAGAAGGACGTGGGTCAACATTTGCCAAGGTAATAATGAGTGCAATTTTGTTAACATAGTAGTGATGTGCAACCTCCACCTCCCGAGTTCAAACAATTCCCTTGCCTCAGCCTCCCAAGTAGCTGAAACTACAGGCATGCACCACCATGCCCGGCTAACTTTTGTATTTTTAGTAGAGATGGGGTTTCACTATGTTGGTCAGGCTGGTCTTGAACTCCTGACCTCAGGTGATCCACCCTCCTCGGTCTCCCAAAGTGCTGGGATTGCAGGCATGAGCCACCGCACCTGGCCTAGCTTATGGATTTTAAATAAACTCGAGAGTTATGTAGTTCTCTCATTATTTCCTTTGCTGGTAAGAATAGATTTATTTTCAAGTTCATTCATGCTGTCCTATAATAGAATTCAGCATTCCAGTCTGTTCTAATTTCCAAATTCAAAATAAAATTTAATTGCCACACACAAAAAAAAAAAAACATAGCAGTGATGTTCACATCCTAACTACTGAAAAAGTTTTAATTATCTCTTACACTGAATGTTTAAACATACTGAATTAGCCAAAATGCAGTAGGTAATGTATTTTCCTTCATTTTTTTCTGATCCCTTATGTTAATTTCACATGAACTCTTCTGATCCTTGTGAAATAGAATAAATGTAATAACTAGAAATGGTTCTAAATATTAGAGCAGAACATATGAAATCAAAGAAATTTAGAAACTAAACATCTGTATATACCAAAGGCAGAACAAAATGTAAGTAATGTAAGAGGTTAAATCAGCTTACATCAAATTTCAAATTTAAAGAACCTAAACGAGAGAAATAATTTCCGATTTCATTTTAAATACTTAAATCTGGCTGGGCGAGGTAGTTCACATCTGTAATCCCAGCACTTTGGGAGCCAAGGCAAGTGGATACGTGAGGTCAGGAGTATCTAAGTCTTAAGGGGTAAGATGAAATTTGTATTTTGGAAGGAAACATTAATAACTCTATACTCTGTTGGGCGATAATATTTGTAAAGTTTACTAATTGCCTTTATATTCCTTTTTTTTTTTTTTTTTTTGAGACAGAGTCTCACTCCATCACACAGGCTGGAGTGCAGTGGCACAATCTCGGCCCACTGCAACCTCTGCCACCATGCCCAGCTAATTTTTGTAATTTTAATAGAGGCAGGGTTTCGCCATGTTAGCCAGTCTGGTCTTGAACTCCTGACCTCAGGTGATCCACCTGCCTCGGCCTCCCAAAGTGCTGAGATTACAGGCATGAACCACCACGCCCGGCCATATTCCATTTTTCTTTCTCTCTCTCTTTTTTTTTCCAAATCAAGACATGGTAAACTTACCTCTTCCATTCATCTGAATAGTTTATTATTGCAGTATTCTGTCTCACCTGCACTAATTGCAGAAAACTACATACAAGTTTTCTCTTTTCCACTGAACTTCCGTTCTACATTTCCCTTCTTCCCCATTCCCCTCTCTGCTTTCAATCCAGAAGTTTTTCTTTATCTTTATGGGGAATATTCTGGTATAGCAGGAAGTACAGGTGCTGTGCCAAAGTAATGATACTAGCCTTCAAATAGAAACTCGCTTGCATTCATTTAGCAGACTAATAAATTCTTGTGTCAGGTATTTTGCTAAATGCCAGGAATACTAAAATGAAAGGATTATAGTTGCTGAAAAGAAGTAGGAGATTATTAATTCTGTATGTTCTGAATAAAGAAAGCCTTTGCAAAGAAAAGAACATTCAACCTGAGTCTTGAGGGAATTGCGAATTTCATTGTTTTACAAAGAGAAAAAGCCAGCTAAATGAGTCATATGTTGCTAAACTACAAGGAATATTTCAGGAATATGACATAGGCATGTATGGATACAGGAGATGAGTTGCATGGAGATGAAACGGTGAAGGAGTTAGGGAAGTTGAACCCAAATTGTGAAGGGCTTTATGTGCCATTTTGAGGAATTTGAAATTGATCCTAAGGCAGTTAAGCTTTTAAAGTCCTTCAAGCAGAAATTGGACATAATGCAATCTGGTTTAGAAATTTAAGTCTAGCAGCAGCATGGAGAACAAGTTGGAAAGGGGAAAGACTAGAAACAGGATTATTTAAGGGGCTTATGTAGGAAATAATGATGGGTAAACCAGGGTCATGGAGACCTACTTGAATCAATAGGAGTAGATGACCAGTTAGAAATTTTGAGAAGGAAGAGTCAGAAATGACTTGAAGATTTTTTGCTTAAGTAGCTAGGAGGGTCATGGTTGTCTTTAAGATAGAGAAGGACATTCATATGGGGAAAAGAAAGTATTGGAGCTGTTGTATTTATGACATTTACAGGATCCAAATGGAGATGTCTAGGAGAGTTGCCTGGGACACAGATACAGATCTGAAAATTAGTAGAGAATAAATCAGGAAAAAAAATAGTTCCTTTTGTTTCCAAAAGGAACATTGCAGAAGTAAAGTATAAGACTGAGAACTAAAACTAGTCATGACTAAGTAGATGTACCCCGGCTCTAGTTTTTTTCCTGGGAAATCTTACTTAGTTTTGATTCCTTGGTTCTCTGCTCTATGGACAGATATATTTTTCCTCATATCTGAAATCTAATTAATATCAAAAGGTGGTCATAGTTATTGTCCTTGTTGATTAGGCCAAACATAGAGATACTGTCCTTAAAGTTGTTGTTTTGTTTTGTTTTTAATTAATGAAGGCATATGGAAAGCATTTAATGAGCACTTGTGATTCTTGGCTTCCTTATTTAACATGTTAATGATAATGATCATGGAAAGTCAGAAAAATAGGGTTTGAATTCTCACTCATAAGCTGAGTGACCTTGAACAATTAACCTCTTTGAGTCTTACTTTAAAGAGGAGATCATAATAATCGTACTTGGCCTTTCCTACTTTACTATACAGTGCTATCTAACTTTTATTTTACTTAGAGAACTCAAGTATACTCTAATGCTCTGAGAATTGAGAAATGCTTAAACATTTAAATATCTACTTTAAATCCTCACACTAGAGAGTAACTATCACATTTGAAAGCTGATAAGGTACCACAGTGCTGAGGAGAATTGAGAGTTTGCTCTAGTTGTTTTATAATTTGTTCATTTCCCAAATAATTCGTTCATTCCCATAGTTGTATGGGAATGCTATTAGATACTGGACATTTGCCAAAATGGGATATGACGTAAAGTTAGTAGTATTTTACATTTTTTCCTGGGATCCAAAGACTTCAGCTCTGCTCAACTGTTTTCAACAATTTGAAGAAATAAAATATTCCATTCTGTTTTTCTTTGCATTATCAAATAGTATTTAATAAGGAGCTACATATATGGAGCAGGGTCCTTATGAGACTATTTAGACTTAGTACATATCCATCAAATAGATAGAACTCATTATTGGTAACTTCATTTTCAAGTGATGATATCCCCTAAAACTTGTTTTGAGAGATTTTTATAAGGGCAGCCAGGTGGGTCCTAGAAACAGAAACGTTTCTAGTCTGATTTTTAAAAATTTGATAGAGAACAAAATACTTTGAATTGCTTAATTTACAAAGGAAAAACCATCTAAATTGTGCTGCAGATGGATTGCTTATTTGTAAGGGCCTTTAGTTGGCACCTTCTGCCTTTCTGCCACTATCTGTCATAGGAAGATAGATTTCGCAATTTAAAATCTTCTCTTGCAAATAATACACAGATTTAATGGTGGAAGGAATGCATTTTAAGAAGAAAAATTTAGGGGGAACTAGGATATTAGGATTTAATATTTGGAAGGAGTAGCATCTTATTTCTATAGGCATAATTGCTTGTCACAATTCTTGAGAATCATGTAAGTTATCTTGTAAATAGGTTATATGTTAGCTAGCAAAAGCCTCTTGAATTGTTTAGAAATTTAAAATTGTTTTATTTGTAAATTAAATTTATCATTTGTCTTATAATGAATGTAACAAAGCTATTTAATTCTGAAATGTAATTTCTTCCAGATAAATTTTTTAAATTATCAATAGTTATATGATAGCAGAATAAAAATTATTACACACTGCAGCATATAATTTTTTTTTAGGTAAACAACCAAAAAGTAACACACTTTAAAATCTGATTGTGTCCTTTCAATTACTTCATGTTTAATCGTTCCTCATGGCTTTTTGTTTTTTGTTGTTGGGTGTTTTTTTTGTTTTTGTTTTTGTTTTGTGACAGATCTCACTCTGTCACTCAAGCTGGAGTGCAGTGGTGCAATCAACAATTCACTACAGCCTTGACTTCCTGGGCTCAAGTGGTCCTCCTGCCTCAGCCTCCCATGTTGCAGGGACCACAGGCACATGCCACCATGCCCAGTTAATTTTTTGATTTTTTAATAGAGATGGGAGTCTTATTTGTTGCCCAGGCTGGTCTCAAACTCCTGAGCTCAAGCAGTCTTCCCACCTTACCCTCCCAAAGTGTTGGGATTACAGGCATGAGCCACTATGCCCAGCCTGCTTTTCATGTTAAGTGTTCTCCAGTTCATGTAAAGCAAATACTTATTTACCAGACTGGTTAAATCTCAAGAGGCATGTATCACTGAAACTGTAGAACAGAATAAAACCCTATGAATGTCATTTAGTAAACTTTTCACTATTCCTGAAAATTGATATGTTTATAATAATGAAGATATTAAAGTATCATATATCCTCAGTTGTGAGAAATTTGTTCTGAAATAGTTAAGGAATTACTTGCATGTAGTTAGATGTCTGTTCCTCATACTCATTTATACCAGTTTGATGAATTGTTATAATATACTTATTTTATACAGCTAATGATAGCTGTGTTGTTTTGTTTTATCAAACTAGTTAGTATTTGTTCTTTCAAGTTGGATATGAAGGTCAGGACTGGTGGCACACGCCTCTAATTCTAACACTTCGGGAGGCCAAGGCAGGAAGATCACTTGAGGCTGGAAGTTCGAGACCAGCCTAGGCAACAAAGTGAAACTGCATCTCTACAAAAAAGTTAAAACTCAGCCAGGCAAGCTGGCATATGCTTGTTGTCTCAGCTACTTGGGAGGCTGAGGCAGGAGGATTGTTTGAGACCAAGAGCTAGAGGCTGCAATGAGCCATGATCATATAGCTGTACTCCAGTCTGGGCAACAGAGTGAAATGTTTTCTCAAAAAAAAAAAAAAAAATGTTGAATATGAGTTTTTATAATATGTGGTTTCTCATTAAGAGTGTCTCATGCTATTTCCTGTTGACATTGTAACAAATTATCACAAAGCCCATGAGGCTCATGGCTTAAGACAACACAGACTTTTTCTCTTATAGTTCTAGGTGTCAGAAGTCTAACATGAGTCTTACAGGGATAAAATCAAGGTGTCAGTAGGGCTGGTTCATTCTGGAAGCTTTAAGGGAGAATCTGTTTCTTATTCTTCCACTTCCTAAGACTGCCTGCTTTCCTTGGCTTGTGGCCACAGTACTCCCATCTCTGCTTCTGTCACGTCATATGCTTTTTCTCTTCTAGAGTCAGATCTCCCACTGACTCACTTTTGTAAGAACATTTATAATTACATTTAGGGCCTACTTGGATAATACAAGCTATCTCTGTATTTCAAGGTCCTTAACTTAATCATATCTGCAAAGTCCCTTTTCCATATAAGACAAAACTCACAAGGTTCCAGGGATTAGGATGAGGTATCTTTGGGGACCATTATTCAGTTTATCACATTCATCAGTTCAAAGAAATATAAAATTAGTTTTTCAGTAGTTTTATAATATTAAAGCTATAGTTTAGAGAAAGCGAAAAAAAAAAAAGGAATTTAAATCCATTTCATTAAAACATTTGTTCCTGTCATTTCTGTTTAATAAATATGTGCAAAAGGCACATTTTGAAACACAGTATTTAACATTTGCTTTATTTTATGTAAGCATCTTAAAAGCCAAACCTCAAAAGAATACTAGATTGAATGAATGAGTACATTTGTTACTTGGTAAGCAATAACATGAACAGAATCTGAAGTTCAGCAAGAGGCATTTAGCCTTTTAATGTTTGGTTTTTTAGACTTTTTTTTTTTTTTTTTTTTGAGACAGGTTCTTGTTTTCTCACCAGGCTGGAGTGCAGTGGTGCAATCATGGTCCACAGTAGCCTTGACCTCTCAACCTCCTGGGGTCAAGTGACCCACGCACCTCAGCCTCCCAAGTAGCTGGGACTACAGGTGTGCACCACCATGTCAGGCTAATTTTAAAAGAAATTATTACAGAGATGGGGTCTCACTATGTTGCCCAGGCTGGTCTTGAACTCGTGGGCTCAAGTAATCCTCCTGCCTTGGCCTTCCAGAGTATTGGGATTTATGGACGTGAGCCACCATGCCTGCCCTGGATGTTTTATAAAGTTTAAACTACAAATACAGACGGTATTCAAGAGTTATCAACTCATGCTAAACTTGTTTCATCACCACCTCCCACTTTTTCATACTGTTTCGAAGCAAATCCCAGATGTAATCACCACCTTTACATGTTTCCATATGTATCACTAAAAATAAAGACTTTTAAAACATACTACAATACTATTACCACATTTAAAAATAAAATGAAACATAATTCCTTGCTGTTAATTATCAGTGCTTAAACTGACAGTTATCTTGAGTATCAAAAAATGACTTGTTTGCTTTTAACAGTTTTATCTTTTTAATGTGGGATTTTTCTGGATTTTTTAAATTTTATCAAGACTTTTTTTTAATTAAGATTTTTACCTTTTGTTTGTATCCCTGATAATTGGGCATTATCTTGAAACCATTTACTAGTCTCCTTTGAAAATCATTTTATGTGACCGTATTCTTCTATTTATTTTTATAAAAATTCACATAACATTTTTCAGGCCCTTAACACATTGTGTATCTTCAATGCTTCTTTCGTTTTCATAAAGCATTTTGATGACATTTTTTGGTGAGGCCTATTTGCAGTGATTTAAGTTGTAAATAATGATTATTAGAACACAAGTTAAAGAGTTGAAGTGTTATCTTTGGAGTTTCTTCCAACTAAAAGATTTTATAATTTCCACAGTATTTACGAAAATAAATCACTTATATTTTCTTCTTTTGCTCCTCAATATTTTCTTAAATTTTTACAGTGGTTATGCAGTGTTTCTGTGGTAAGGTAGAGTTTCTTGTTTGTGTGTGTTTGGGAAAAGAGTTTTTAAAATGACAATGATTTATTTTCCTTTATTTCCCATATCCTGTGTTATATTTCCTTTAGGAGATATTACTATCTGAAAATGTGATGAAAATAAACTAGAAATATACCAGAAAATTAACTCTGTAGTGCAGGCAGGTTTGAAAATTCTTGTTCTCTAACCTGATTTCCTAATGGTCTTGTAATGTTTTCAGAAACCATACCTCCGTTTTCTGTAGCCTCCTCACCAAAAAGATTCAGTACTTACTTACCGAAAGTATAAGAGTTAACCAACAGTAATAACTTATTTAATTCCGCTCCTAAACTTCAGCCTGTGTTTGCATTAAGCCTTTGCCTTAAGCAGATGCAGTGCTGTGTTTCAGACCACTGAATTTGAAACACCCTTTGATGTATGAGTATGCGGAATTCAAATTCTATCCATAGTAAATGTGAGGAGATAATGTTTTAAGTGTACTTTGATAGATTTTTCCTCTAAAACTGCCATTATGTATTTCAGGCGAGTTTTGTGGCATCTGGAAACCGGACAGATATTTCTTTAGATGATCCCAACTTCTGGCAAAAATGGGCTAAAAAGGCAGAAATAGATATAGAGGCCATCAGTGGCAGAGTAAGTATGTTTATCCCTCTAAAATAAACTTGCTTTTGGGATACTTTGGCAATAGTATTGTAATATTTTAAGGTATTCAATTATGCAGTTACTAAAACAAATTTCTGCATATATAAATTGAAGTAGGGTAGCAGAATGAACTGAGTGAGGTACTCCTTCAATTTAATACACCTAATATCTCCTATGATGGGTTATCCCTACAGGGAAAGTTTAACTTTTGGATATAATTTACATTCTTAAAATTATAATATGTTTTTTAAATTTTTTTAATGTCTTCAAATCGTGGGTACATTTATTTTCTCTTTAATGTTTTCTTAGTGTCAGAACCCATTAATGATAATCTAGTAAAATGTAAATAAAAGGAGAAAAAAAGCAGTCAAGAAAGTGGCATTTTTTAAACTGTTTCTCTTATGACTTCCCTTGAGCTAAGAAAAGGTCAAAATGCTAAAATTCACTTTATGGAACTGATAATAATAGCATAACTGCTTATTTACTAAGACACACTTGTCTAATAATTATATAGAAATCAGTATTTTTGAGTCTTACCGATTATTAAAATAACAGCTAGATGATTAAAGGAATTTTATATTAAGCACTGATGCATTGGATCTTTGTTGATAGCCTTTTAAAATGTAAAGCTTTACAATTAGGAGTAACACCGCTACCATCCATAAGTATTATTGTTGAATGCATTTTGGAAATATATGTAATTCTGTGTGAAACAGGTAAACATGAAAAGGTAATTATAAAAATATTATTGGCATGTGGCATGTTCATATACCTAAACAAGTAGTGGGGTCTGCAAAACACTATAAAAGTTCGTAAGTGAGTTTAGTGAATTAACGGGATAGAAGATAAATATGCCATTGAGCCTTCCTAAATGTCAGTACTAACAGAAATAGAAAAATATAATGTAATAGGATATCTACTTCACAGTAGAAAAAAAAAGATATAGAACACTTAAGAATATACCTAAAGAAAGCTGTGTTTGATTTCTGTAAAGTGAAATTTGGTTGGGAGATGTGTCCATTGGGAATATTTTAAACATTTTAACAGTTCGTTTGTAAACATAGAAATGTTAATGCATAGATGTAATGCAATGCAAATCAGAATGTTAAACAATTTTTTCTTATAACTAGACAAAATAATTTTAAATTTTTTTGGAAGAATATTTAATGCACTCTTAGGAATCTGTCCTGCAGCAATAAGCATACATGTACAATGATAATACAGTACAGTGATACTCATTGCAGCATTTTTTGTTATAGCAAAAATTTAGAAACTAAATTTTCTATATGGGAGCAATGGTACATTCATACTGTCTAATGCAATAATTAAAATAAAAAATAATAAGAATGGACATTCTTATGTACCATCTACTGTGGACTAACAGAGCTCCAAGACAGAGAAAGAGAGAGATGCAGAATGATGCTTACAATGTGATCTCTATTTATGATTTTTCAGCAGTATATATTGGTAATTACATCCTGGTGGGTAAGAAAGTGGTAAACAAATATATAAGATAATTTAGGGAGTGAGGAAAATAAAGCAGTAAGATGGTAGAGAATTCTGGAGAAGTAGAATTAGACTAGGTGAAGTGATCAAGGGAGGTCACTGCAAAAGGATTATCTGCACGGAGACTTGAATGAAGAGAAAGAGCCAATACACTGTAATGTCAGGAAAAGCTTTGAGGCAGAGGGAATGGCAATGAGACACTGGTAGAAATAAGCTTAGTGTATTCTAGAAGCAGAAATACATTGTGGCAGAATGTGAAGAGTTAGTGAGCATGGTGGTAATAGATGAGGTCAGAGACTGAAGACATGGGCCAAATCAACAGGGCTTTGTAGATTATTTTAAGGAGTTAAGGATTTTGTAAATAAACTTATATAAGCATATAGTCATTTAATACTTGTGCAATAACATTTTAAAGTTTATACTTTTGTAAAAAATTAAAGACTTTTCTGAAAATGTATAATAAATACTAACATTACTGTATGTTAAAGTATCTAAATATATTAATACAGCTGGGCACAGTGGCTCATTCCTGTATAATCCCAGCACTTCAGGAGGCTGAGAGGCAGGAGGATTGGTTGAAGCTAGGAGTTTGATACCAGCCTGGGCAACATAGCAAGACCCTGTTCTCTACAAAAAAAAAATAAAATTAGCTAGGCATGGTTGTGCGTGACTGTAATCCTAGCTACGAAGGAGCCTGAAGGTGTGAGGATGGCTTGACCCCAAGAGTTCGAGGCTGCAGTGAGCTGTGATTGTGCCATTGCACTCCAGCCTGAGTGACATCAAGAACCTGTCTTTAAAAAAATAAATTTAAAAAAATAAAATATATTAATATAAAACAATAGTTTAAAAAGTATGGTACTGACAGAAAGATACAAAGCAAAGAATGGGATAACAACAGAAAAAGATCAAAGTATAAGTTTATGACATATACAAATAGTGCTAAAGAAAGATGATTTAATAAATGGTGATTAGGATATTGGATTAGCATTTGGGAGGAGCGTTATAATCCTATGCTGTATACCAAGTAAACTCTAATTTGTGATAAAATATTTTTAAGTGTTTTTTAATCAAAACATGAAAAATAGAAATTAGATTTCTTTTCACAAATATTTGGGTGGAAAAACATTCTAAATTAGAAATTACAAAGGAAGTGACTGGCATATTTAACTATACAAGACAGAATTATGTAATGGAAAAATGAAAGTGCAGTCAGAGTGGTGACACTATTTGTAGCAGAAATGTATATGAAAGTTAATGTTTCTATTATATAAAAGCTAATATAAGTTGATCAAAAATGTATCAAATCTCAAAAGATTTGGGGAAAAAGACATTTGAAAATTAAGAAAAAAATACAATTAGTTTTTTTTGTTTTTTTTTTTTTTTAAGGAAACTGGGAAGGGGAAAAAGAGGAAAAGGGACAAGTCTTTCTTACGGAAGAATTCCATTTAATAAATGTAGAAGGAATGAAGGAAATAAAAAATCACCATGAATCAACTGTAGTAATAATTGTAGCATACAAGATCCATCAGTGAATTCTAAAATTAGTGGGTAAAAGTTTAAGGAGACACAACATATTTATGTGTCTTCAAAGAATATTTCCGAAATACTTATTAATTCCAAAAGGAAAACTAGTAACTTCACAGTGGAGAAACTTGGCAAAAGTTAACATCACCTGTCATAGGACATCACATGCCCCTTAAATATAATGCATTCCATACATATTATGGCATACCAGGACCTTTATGGTCTGGTCCCTGCCTTCTCTCCTACAATTTGTCCTCTTCTGCTCTAGGACATAAGCATTTCCTGAAAATCTGATACCATTTCAGGTCCCTTGCTCTTTCCTCTACTTGTAATGCTATCTCTTCCCTCACTGCCTGGCAAACTACTTTTAATTCTTTAAGAACTCTTTCTAGTATCACTACTTTGTGACATTTTCTCTGACTGTGATACCTCTTATATCATAAAAAAATTCATCCCGAATAGCATTTATTTAGTGACACATTTGTCTGTGTAACTAAAACTTTGGATTCCTTTATGAGTAGAAACAGCCTTATTCATCATTATACCACAGCCCATAACATACTGCCTAGCTTAGAGAAGTTTCTCAATAAAAATAAAAAGTATGTTAACCTAAATTGTTTTGAATGAATTAAACTGAATCGAACGTACTGAGGTTGATGCAATTAACTGCCTTGCTTTTTGTGTATTAAGTCTTTTGGAAAGCGCTGTAAAATATTCATAACCTTTGACCAGTATTTCCATTTCTGGATACTTCCCTTCTTTTGAATTTATCTTTAGAATAAACTTAAGCCACAAAGATTTACTTTAGCATTATTTATTTTAAAAATTAAGGACAATCTAAATTATGAATTAGGTAAAGAAAAATTATGAGGCATAAATTTAGTTTAAAATATTTTTATGATTATGATAATGTTATATTAATATACAAAATATCAAGTTCTTTTTATCCTATGACTATAATGTCGTAAAATTTTACATGTGTGGTAGTAAGAATTCTAAAGGAATATAAGCAATTCTAAGTTGACTGAATAGGTTGGTGAAACTGTTAGTGGTTTCTTTTTGTCTGTGTTTCTGTAATTATTGTTTGTACAAGGTGAAAATGTAGAACACTGTTGTAAGCAAAATCATAAAAGCACCTTCAAGTAATAGCTGTTCTGTTTTACAGAACAGCTTGGTTATTGACACTCCAAGAATTAGGAAGCAAACAAGACCTTTTAGTGCCACAAAAGATGAATTGGCTGAATTATCTGAAGCTGAAAGTGAAGGAGATGAAAAGCCCAAACTCCGGAGACCCTGTGACCGTTCCAATGGCTATGGAAGAACTGAATGCTTTAGAGTTGAGAAAAACCTGCTAGTTTATGGGTAAAACATTGTTTTTAATATTTGCTCTAAGTAGTCTGGTATGTAATGTTACAGAAAATATATACTGGTTTTGAGTATATTTTTTATCTTCTTAGAATCATTAAAATTTACTTTTGAAGTACTCTTTCTATTTTTAGCATATATTTAAGAGCAGAATGATGAGATTATCCTCAAGTATTTAAATTTTCAAAGTATCACTAAATTCAAACTTCTTGTTCTTAAATTTGCATATTCAGTAATACAAATTAGATGTTATCCATTACTGAATATAATATACTAGAAATTGCTATACCATTCCTCTACATTCTATGCATGGGTAGGGAAGACTTAATTAGGAAAAATGACAGTTTTTTTAAGTTTTTCATTCCTTTTATCTGTGAGTTATATTTTTCTCTAGAACTTGACTTAATATCAATGTAACTATACCCTTTTTACAGGTGGGGCCGATGGAGAGAGATTCTGTCTCATGGCCGTTTCAAAAGGCAGCTAAATGAACACGATGTAGAGATAATTTGCCGAGCTCTCTTAGCATATTGCCTTGTTCACTACCGAGGAGATGAGAAGATTAAAGGTTTCATATGGGATCTCATTACTCCAACTGAAGATGGACAGACACGAGAGCTACAGAATCATCTAGGTAAGAACATTGTTTCATTTGCTTTTAAAATTTAGTTATATAAGTAATACTTAATGTATTCTCCTATAAAATATAAAAGCATTACAAATAATATTAAGGAACCTTAACTTTCACTGCCAATTCAAGTTTCCAGCTTCAGAAAATGCCAATGTTACCAGTTTGGTGGATTTTACATTTTATTATCAAATATGTATCTGTTTGGAATTGATGACCCAACTAAATGTCTTAGAGGTCTTTCTATTTATGCTCAGATAGATCTATCTCATTTTTTAAGTTCTGCTTAGTATTCCATAGTATGGATATTCCATAATTATTTAGTATCTCCTCTTATGATGGGTATTTAGGTAGTTTCAATTTTAGACAATTAAAAAACAAGTTTCAGAGAAGATCCATGTACCCTCCTCCTTGTGCATGCAAATAAATCTTTCACTAAAGTAGATATCAAAAATGGAATTATTAAAGTATAGCTTATATACATCTTTATTACCTAAAATGTGGTCTCTGGGTCAGCAGCATCAGCATCTTCTGGAAGCTTCTTAGAAATGCAGAATCTTAGGCCTCAGATTTACTGAATAAGAATCTGCATTTTAACAAGATCCATAGGAATTAGTGTACATATTTAAGTTTGAGAAACATTGATAGGCATTTTAAATTTTCATAATACTTTTTAATTTTTGCTTATTATTTGAGACAGGATTTTGCTCTGTCCCCCAGGCTAGAGTACAGTGATGCAAACATGGCTCAATGCAGCCTCCACCTCCTGGGCTCAAGCCATCCTTCTGCCTCAACCTCCTGAGTAGCTGAGACCACAAGCATGTAGCACCACACCTGCCTTTTAAAAATTTTTTTTATATTGTAGAGTCAGGGTCCTACCATGTTGCCCAGGCTGGTCTTGAACTCCTGGGCTCAAGCAATCCTTCCCCCTCAGCCACCCGAAGTGCTGGGATCACAGACATGAGCCACCATGCCTGGCCTAAATTTTCATTATACTTTAATTTGCTGTCCAAAATGGTTATGCCAATTTACAGTCCTCTCAGAGGTATATGCTAGTACTTTTTTTCTCCTTAGCCTTGCTAACAGAACATTCTTTTCTGCATAAAATAATTATTTTATAGCATAAAATAATTGAATTTCCAGTAAAAAATAAAAAGAATTACTATGCCCTTAAATTTGTTACAATTTTATTCTATTTAATCAAAAAATATCTATTGAATGCCTGGTGTGTGTCTTGTGCAAGGTGTTGAAAAGATAAGAAGAAACAAAATAGACAAGATCCCTGAGCTCATGAACCTTACATTCTAACCAGGTAGACAGACATAGTAAGAATGTACATTAGTTACAGATTGTGGTAATTACTGTGAAGTAAATAAACTATAGAGATGGAAAACAACAGAAAGCACCCATTTTAGATAGGGTGGTCAGTGTAGGCCTATTTTAATAGGAGACAGTGAGTTTAATTAATGTGAAGACCTGACTTCTAGGTAGGTGGAAGAATCACACAAATGTAATTTCCCGAACTCTTTCTTGAAACTCCACTAGAAAAAAGTAAGGCACTAAGCTTAACAAATTCTACAGAACAAAAGACTTGGATTCCTCAATAAATAAATTATCGGATTAGGAGTGAATAGAGAGGTATCTATTCACAGCCAAAGATGACTTTCTGCCCCAATCCCACCCCTACCACAAGACTATCACAACCTTCAGCGTATTACTGGCATCTAGTGGGTAGAAGCCAGGAGTTCACAGATAGCCTCCCGCCCCCCACAATGAAGAACTATCCTGCTCAAAATATTGTAGTGCCAAGATTGAAACCCTGCTTATAACCTAAAAGAGATTGAAAAGTTATCAACCAGTTGCAGTGTGGGGTCTGGGGACTTTATTTTTATTTTTATGTTTTGCAACAGGGTCTCGTTCTGTTGCCCAAGCTGGAGTGTTGTGGCGTGAACACGGCTCACTACAGCCTCAACCTCCTGGGCTCAAGCGATCCTCCTCTCCTGTAGCTGGGAGTACAGGTGTGTACCATCACACCTGACTAATTTTTTTTTTTTTTTTTTTTGAGATGGAGTCTCACTTTGTTGCCCAGGCGTGTCTCAAAATTCCTGGGCTCAAGTGATCCTCCTGCCTCAGCCTCCCAAAGTGCTGTGGGGGCTTTATTTAGATCCTGATTGAAACGAATAACCCAGAGGAAATGTTTTATTATCTTTATTAACTAATTGGAATGTTGAATACCAAATATTAAGAAGCTATCATTACATCCTAGGGCTGATAATAGTATTGTAGTTATTTTAATGGAAGCTTTATCACTAAATAGATACCTCTGTTAAATGTAGACATCACTAAATATCTTTTAGGTATTGCTAAAAGATACCTTTGATATTTATGAATGAAATTATTGATTTCTTACATTTACTTCAAAATAATGTGAAAGATTGGGGGTGAACAAAATTGGCCATGAGTTGATAATTATTGAAGGTGGATAATGGGACTGTTGTATATACTTGTATTCTATAATTTTAAAATAAGCGTAAACTCTCAAAAATGGGAGAGGAAACGGCAACAAGATTTTGGAAGCTGGAGGCAAATATATTAGTGGTAACTGATTTAACCAACCTGAGAGACCTGAATCTTAGGTCAGCAGTGGGAAAGGCAAACTGCTTTGCTTTATGGATTTCCCAAATGTCTTAGGAATTTGTGACATCAGGAACCTCTGGAAGTGGGTGTGAAAGGATAGAAGCTTTCATTCAAAGCAGTTTAAAAAGGCCGTAAATACCCTCTTCAGTTCCATGTTGCCAGGATGAAAACTGACTCAAAATTTTTTCTCTGGAAAGAGTAAAATAGAAGTCTGGGTTGCGCTGGTAGTTGAGTTGCAGAGCTACTAAATAGGGATTAAATAACTGTGTGCATTCTGGTTGTTTCATTACTCAAGGAATAAAACTAAAGGGCTTGCCCCAAACCTAAAGATAATGACAGGAAAAAAACCCAGCCAGTTACCTTTCAGTGAGCCCACAATCACTATGCTCCATCCCTTCAGTCTCCCTATCACCTTTTTTATTTGTCACACTTAAATAAGAGCAAACACAGCCAAGGATTATCAGGCATCTCAGGAAAGTCTCTAACATGAAAGAGAGAGACAAAAAACCATTGGCTGGGCACGGTGGCTCACCCCTGTAATCCCAGCACTTTGGGAGGCTGAGGTGGCCAGATCACTTGAGGTCAAGAGTTCAAGACCAGCCTGGCCAACATGGTGAAACCCCGTCTCTACTAAAAATACAAAAATTAGCCAGCCATGGTGACACGCACCTGTAATCCCAGCTACTTGGGATGCTGAGGCATGAGAATCGCTTGAACCCGGGAGGCGGAGGTTGCAGTGAGCCGAGATCACGCTACTGCACTCCAGCCTGGCTGACAGAGCGAGACTCTGTCTCAGAAAAAAAAAAAAAAAAAAAAAAAAAGAAGAAAAAGAAAAAAAACCATTAAAATGAACTTGAAGGACACAAGGATTCAAAAAGGAGGACACCTTTTCTTTAACTATCATTAATATCTTCAAAGATACTTCAAATACACCATGACTTCGCAAGAATAAGGTGCTGTAAAAACAGTGAAAGCAGAAGCTTATAAATTATAACAACATATAATGGAATGAAAAAGTAAAAAGAAGATTGAATGATGAATCTGGGAAAATCTTGTTAGGAAGAAAATAGGAAATACAGAATATCTGTAGATTTCATTAGGAAAATTTAAGCATGTGTATTTTTAAGTATGTACTGTTTTCAAACCAACAAGGGTGGAGAAGATTGGAATACAGAACTATTTATCATTCCAGCAAAACACAGAAAGAAGGAAGTTATGATAAACAATAAAATTTTAAAACTAAACATATAAACATATGTATGCAGCCTATGTATATTTTCACCTGTTAAAAGAGGAAAATTGTTAGATGGGGGGAAAAATAAACATTTTTATACTTTAAAGAGATATTATTAAACACCAAACAAGCTTAAAAGTTTATTTATTAAAACTGTACCATGCAAATACTAAACCATACAAAATGTTGTAGTACCATGAACATAGAACGAAGTGAATTTAAGATGGAAGGTATCAATTGGAATAAAAAAAAAGGGGACACTACCTAATAATTAAAAAGAATAATCCATAGAAGAAACTATAACAAGTATGAACTTATATACATCTAAAATAGTCTCAAAATGTAAAGGCAAAAGAAAAAAAAACCTCTGCCAAAATTATAAGGAAAAATGGACAAATCCATATAGTGCTTCTATGTACCATTGTAGTGGAGTACTCACCTGTTATAAAATGGCAAGGAAAAGGTAAATGAGGTACAAGAACTGCAAGAGGAGTCAAAACTGCATTATTAATAATTGTGAAAAATTACAAGCAAAACAGCTCAAATATCATGGAAGATTAATAAATAGGAGGTGGTATAGTTATGTAATAAATTATTATACAGAAACAAAAATAGATGAATTAGAGCCTCATGAGTCAACCAGGATAAATCTTTTAAAAGTTCAGAGTAATAAACAAGGTGCAGGCTTACATTTATAATGTAATATCTGAAAACTTAAATACTAAATACTTATCCAACATAGGTAATAGTATAAACATGCATGGAATGGAAAAACAAATTCAGGGTAGTGGTAATCTCTGGGAAGGAATGAGTGAATTTAATAGGAGAGGACTACATAGGGACTTCAAGTATGTATTATTTCCTTTAATAAAAAACTAAGTGTTTGTGACCAACCTGGCCAACATGGTGAAACCCTGTCTCTACTAAAATTACTGAAGTTAGCCAGGTGTGGTGGTGCATGCCTGTAATCCCAGCTACTCGGGAGGCTGAGGCAGGAGAATCACTTGAACCCAGAAGGCAGAGGTTGCAGTGAGCCGAGATCACACCACTGCACTCCAGCCTGAGCAACAGAGTGACTCTGTCTAAAAAAAAAACTAAGTAAACATGGAATATGTGAACATGAAGAGTGGCAGTACGTTTTTGTAGTTTTTAAATATTTCACAACAAATAGCTCAAAGAACTAAAATGAGTTTAGCTATCTTGAAGAGGATGGCTAACCTAATCTATCTAAATCAGTTTTGAAAAGCAAGAGTAGAGGGCAAAACATATCTTTTAGTATCTAGGAAAGCAAAAGTAAAGCAGAGGGCATAAGTTTGATCTTTTGGGTTTTATATTTGTAAAAAAAAAAAAATCTGTTTTGGAACAAAAAGGAAATCAGAATGATTAATATGAGATGTAGAATTGTTAGCTATTTGGGAGAAATATGTTTTAATATGTATAAAACCATCATCTTGATTTGTGATTTGGTCAGTATTGTTACTAATATTTTAAAGATCTCTGAACAGACCTCAGAAGTTTCTTGCATTGAAACAATCTTTCAAATTGCAAATTTTTATACAAATTATTCCTAATTTTACATGTCTTCTTATTTTAACAGGCCTGTCAGCTCCTGTACCCAGGGGTCGAAAAGGGAAGAAAGTAAAAACTCAGACAAGCTCATTTGATATACAAAAAGCAGAATGGCTTCGAAAATATAATCCCGAGCAGCTACTTCAAGATGAAGGCTACAAAAAACATATAAAACACCACTGTAATAAGTAGGTAGTAGGGTATTTTAAACACAACTCTTTAAATGTTTACTGTTCTGAATTTATTAATAATCTCTAAGCATGCTGATTTTGAGTACCGAGACAGCATGGTCTAGGGCCAATCCTAATCCTAATTTTACAAGGTGTCCTTCAAGCAAATCATGATACCTCTTGTGTCATTGTTCTCACCAACGGATGAGTAAAACTGGCCTCCAAATGAGTTCATTATATCTTACTTGTATATGAAATAATGATGATTATGAAGATTTTGGAGAAGTTCTTTATATATATGGTAGTAATAAGATTCATTTAATCAGAAGTAATTATTATTTCATTATTTTAAAATCTGTACACAAATTCCTTCCTAATTGTAACCCCATGTCCGAATATTTTAAACGATTAATGTCTATATGCCTTTTGATTTATTTTCCCTTGTTTTTAGGGTTTTGCTTCGTGTGAGAATGCTGTATTATCTAAAGCAAGAAGTTATTGGAAATGAGTGTCAGAAAGTATTTGATGGAGTTGATGCAAGGTAAGTTAAACAATTTTTATTATTTTTGTTTGTTTGTTGTCTTGCCCAGGCAGCTTCAAGCTCCTGGGTTCAAGCGATCCTCCCGCCTCAGCCTCCTGAGTAGCTCGCACTATAGGCACACCACCACACCTGGCTTAAATGATTATTTATTTTATTTATTCATTTTTTTTTTTAGACAGTTTCACTCTTGTTGCCCAGGCTGGAGTGCAGTGGCACAATCTCAGCTCACTGCAACGTCTGCCTCCTGGGTTTAAGCAATTCTCCTGCCTCAGCCTCCTGAGTAGCTGGGATTACAGGCATGCATCACCACGCCCAGCTAATTTTTTGTATTTTTGATGGAGACGGGGTTTCACCATCTTGGCCAGGCTGGTTTCGAAGTCCTGACCTCAGATGATCCACCCGCCTTGGCCCCCACAAAGTGCTGGGATTACAGACGTGAGCCACCACGCCCAGCCTATTTTTACTTTTCAATAACATGATGAGGCAAAAATTATATGGCCAGAATATTGTATATTAGGCGGCTCTTTAGTCTGTGAAACTTATAAGGTAGAAAATCCATGAAACTTAGGGAATTAACCCTTGCCAATTTGTTACTTTTCTTTTATTGCTCTCATCTTGGCCATCACTAGAAGTCACAACATAACAATAGTAGTAGTAATATTAAGAATGGTATCTAAACTAGATGCCATTAAAGCAGACATGGATTTTTTATTTATTCATTTGTTTGTTTATTTATTTATTTTGAGACAGAATCGCACTCTGTCACCCAGTCTGGAGTGCAGTGGCATGATCCCGGCTCACTGCCACCTCCACCACCCAGGCGCAAGTGATTCTTGTGTCTCAGCCCCCTGAGTAGCTGGGATTACAGGTGTCATCACACCTGGCTAATTTTTGTATTTTTGGTAGAGATGAGGTTTCACCATGTTGGCCAAGCTGGTCTCGAACTCCTAACCTCAGGTGATCTGCCTGCCTCAGCCTCCCAAAGTGCTGGGATTACAGGTGTGAGCCACCACACCCAGCCCCAGACACAGACACTGATTTAATGACCAATTCATTCATTCCTACAGAAGTACTTTTTGAGTACTCACTAAGCACCAGACACTGAAGCACTAGGAATACAAAGACAAAACACAGTCTTGATCCCTAAGGGGTTTATGGTCTCAGTAAGGAGGAAATAGGAAAAACTATACTGCAATATAATAAATGCTTTTGTGTATGTATAGGATACCAGGGAGGTGCTACTAGAATTTTCTATTTCTAGTTTCATCTTGCCTCTTAATACTACAAGTAACCTTTCCCAGTTTTCTTCTTCATTCTCTATAAGCATCTGATTTATATAGCTCACTCTGCAGAAACCTACTACTCAACCCCCCATTCTCAGCAAATGATATTCCCCCCACCTTTGTAGAGAAATGTAAGCAAGCCATAAAACAGAAATTCCTTCAGCTTCCTGCCACCAAATCTAAAATTTAATTTTTCTGTACTCAGTCTTCTTCCCTGCTGTTACAATTAAAGAAGGTTTATGGTGACTGACTTCTATATCCACCTATGATCCATTCAACACCCTGGTCTCTCATTTCCTTGGCCTTTATATAGTTACCTCTTTTTCTCCCCACTACAGCTGCATAATCACCTGGTCATACAGTTGATCTTGCTATCACCAGTAACAGCACTTGTTTAATCAGAATTTTGACAGTGACATCCTTCCTTCTAACTCACTTAACTTGGGTACTTCTCATTATAATTCTCTAATCTCATCACAGTGTCCCCACATCTTACCACTTACTCACTAGCCATCACCACTTTCACGCCCCCTCTTTCCTCATTATTCAACATAGATTCTATAGTCTAGCACTCTACTTGCTAACTAAAATCCTTATCTATCTACTTTTCCTGCCTTTCTTCCTTTCCTTCTGTTCTAGACATCTGTTACAACCTCAGCTCAGGTTAATCTCAGCTAGGCATTTACTTCTTCCCTGCACCTAAGTAGCTGAACATTTGTGGATAAAATCAAGCAAGCCATGCTGAATGACTGACTTCAAATTTGTGAGCATTGATCTCATCTGAAGAGATTAAACATCTACTGTTTAACTGTTGTGGCTAGTCAATTCATATTCCTACTCTTTAAGAGAACCACTTTGTACCTCTCTCCTCAAACCATCTTTCCACCCTACAACTACCACCCTCCAATCATGACCTTGCTACATATTTCATGGAAAAAAGTAGACACAATCAGATAAGAGCTACCTTCAGTTTTACTTGCATATATGTCTACCTATTCCTTCAAGATACAGTAGAAATGTCCCTCCTCCTAAGGCAAACCTTGTGCAGCATGGAACTCGTTTCTTCTTACCTTTTAAGGACTATACTCTTAACCTTTCTGGGACTTTACCTTTCTTGAATCTTTTTTTCTGTCTCTCTTTACTACATCATTCTTCTGGCATACATGTATGCCTTAATATCAGTCACTTAACAAGGGAAAAAAACCTCTCTAAATATACATTCTCAGACTCCATTTCTCTA
Source organism: Hylobates moloch (assembly GCF_009828535.3). Taxonomy (NCBI): domain Eukaryota; kingdom Metazoa; phylum Chordata; class Mammalia; order Primates; family Hylobatidae; genus Hylobates; species Hylobates moloch. Next base: position 88,946,821 of record NW_026652281.1, read on the forward strand.
ATCCTCTTCACAACAAACTCCTTTAAAAAGTTGCCTGTATTTATTAGCAAGATTAACCAAGAAAAGAAGAGAGAAAATCCAAATCAGCTCAATTAGAAATAAAACAGGAGATATTACAACTGACCCCACGGAAATACAAAAGATCATTCAAGGCTACTATGAATACCTTTATGTACATAAACTAGAAAACCTAGAGGAGATGCATGAATTTCTGGAAAGATACAACCATCCTAGCTTAAATCAGGAAGAATTAGATACCCTAAACAGACAAAGAACAGCAGTGAGATTGAAATGGTAATAAAAAAATTACCAACAACAAAAAAAAGTCTAGGACCAGATGGATTCACAGCTGAATTCTACCAGACATTCAAAGAAGAATTGGTATCAATCCTTTTGACACTATTCCACAAGATAGAGAAAGAGAGAATCCTCCCTACATCATATTATGAAGCCAGTATCACCCTGATACCAAAACCGGGAAAGGACGTAACCAAAAAAGAAAACTACAGACCAGTATCCTTGATGAACATACATGCAAAAAAATCCTTAACAGAATACTAGATAACTGAATCCAGCAACATATCAAAAAGATAATCCACCATGATCAAGTGGGTTACATACCAGGGATGGTTTAACATATGCAAGTCAATAAATGTGATAAACCACATAAACAGAATTAAAAACAAAAATCACATGATCATTTCAGTAAACACAAAGCATTTGACAAAATCCAGCATCACTTTATGATTAAAATTCTCAGCAAAATCAGCATACAAGGGACATACCTGAATGTAATAAAAGCAATCTATAACAAACACACAGCCAACATAATACTGGATTGGAGAAAAGTTGAAAATATTCCCTCTGAAAACTGGAACTAGAAAAGGATGCCCACTCTCACCACTTCTGATCAACGTAGTACTGGAAGTCCTAGCCAGAGCAATCAGACAAGAGAAAGAAAGGGCGTCCAAATTGGTAAAGAGGATGTCAAATTGTTGCTGTTTGCTGATGATATGATTGTATACCTAGAAAACCCTAGACTCCTCCAAAAAGCTCCTAGAACTGATAAAAGAATTCAGCAAAGTTTCAGGATACAAAATTAATGTACACAAATCAGTAGCTCTCCTGTACACCAGCAGCGACCAAGCTGAGAATTAAATCAAGAACTCAATTCCTTTTACAATAGCCAGAAAAAAAAAAAAAAAAGTACTTAGGAATATACCTAACTAAGGACGTGAAAGCTGTCTACAAGGAAAACTACAAAACACTCCTGAAAGAAATCATAGATGACACAAATAAATGGAAACACATCCCATGCTCATGGGTGGGTAGAATCAATATTGTGAGAATGGCCATACTGCCAAAAGCAATCTACAAATTCAATGCAATTCCTATCAAAATACCACCATCATGCTTCACAGAACTAGAGAAAAACAGTCCTAAAATTCATATGGAACGAAAAAAGAGCCTGCATAGCCAAAGTAAGACTAAACCAAAAGAACAAATCAGGAGGCATCACATTACCTGATTTCAAGCTATACTATCAGGCCATAGTCACCAAAACAGCATGGTACTGGTATAAAAATAGGCACACGGACCAATGGAACAGAATAGAGAACCAAGAAATAAAGCCAAACACAAACAAAACAACACAAAAGCAAACAAAAACATAAAGTGGGGAAAGGACACCCTATTCAACAAATGGTGCTGGGATAATTGGCAAGCCACATGTAGGAGAATGAAACTAGATCGTCTTTTCTCACCTTATGCAAAAATGCAATCTACTTATCTGACAAAGGGCTAATATCCAGAATCTACAAAGACCTCAAACAAATTTACAAGGAAAAAACAACCCCAGCAACAAGTGGGTGAAGGATATGAACAGACACTTCTGAAAAGAAGACATTTATGCAGCCAACAGACACATGAAAAAATGCTCATCATCACTGGCCATCAGAGAAATGCAAATCAAAACCACAGTGAGATACCATCTCACACCAGTTAGAATGGCCGTCATTAAAAAGTCAGGAAACAACAGGTGCTGGAGAGGATGTGGAGAAATAGGAACACTTTTACACTGTTGGTGGGACTGTAAACTAGTTCAACCATTGTGGAAGACAGTGTGACAATTCCTCAAGGATCTAGAACTGGAAATACCATTTGACCCAGCCATCCCATTACTGGGTATATACCCAAAGGATTATAAAACATGCTGCTATAAAGACACATGCACACGTATGTTTATTGTGGCACTATTCACAATAGCAAAGACTTGGAACAAACCCAAATGTCCATCAGTGATAGACTGGATTAAGAAAATGTGGCACATATACACCATGGAATACTATGCAGCCATAAAAAATGATGAGTTCATGTCCTTTGTAGGGACATGGATGAAGCTGGAAACCATCATTCTCAGCAAACTATCACAAGGACAAAAAACCAAACACCGCATGTTCTCACTCATAGGTAGGAATTGAACAATGAGAACACTTGGACACAGGAAGGGGAACATCACACTCTGGGACCTGTCATGGGGTGGGGGTATGGGGGAGGGATAGCATTAGGAGATATACCTAATATAAATGACGAGTTAATGGGTGCAGCACACCAACATGGCACATGTATACATATGTAACAAACTGCACGTTGTACACATGTACCCTAGAACTTAAAGTATAATAATAAAAAATCAACTCAAGATGGATCATGGACTTAAATCTAAGACCTGAAACTATAAAAATTCTAGAAGATAACATTGGAAAAACCCTTCTAGACTTTGGCTTAGGCAAGGATTTCATGACTAAGGACCCAAAAGCAATTGCAGTAAAAACAAAGATAAATAGCTGGGACTTAATTAAACTAATGAGCTTTGGCATGGCAAAAGGAACAGTCAGCAGAGTAAACAGACAACCCACAGAGTCGGAGAAAATCTTCACAATCTATACGTCTGACAAAGGACTACTAATATCCAGAATCTACACAACAAACTCAAATTAGAAAAAAAAGAAAAATTCCATCAAAAAGTGGGCTAAGGAAACAAATAGACAATTCTCAAAAGAACATATACAAATGGTCAACAAACATAAGAAAAAATGCCCAGTATCACTAGTGATCAGGAAATGCAAATCAAAACCACAGTGTGATACTGCCTTACTCCTGCAAGAATGGTCATAATCAAAAAATCAAAAAATAATAGATGTTGGTATGGATGTAGTGAACAAAACACTTCTACACTTCTGGTGGGAATATAAGCTAGTACAACCACTATGGAAAACAGCGTGGAGATTCCTTAAAGAAATAAAAGTATAACTACCATTTGATCCAGCAATCCCACTACTGGGTTATTTACCCAGAGGAAAAGAAGTCATTATATTAAAAACATACTTGCTCACACATGTTTATAGCAACACAGTTTGCAGTTGCAAAAAATGTGGAACCAACCCAAATGCCCATCAATCAATGAATGAAGAAACTGTGGTATATATGTATATATGATGGAATACTACTCAGCCATAAAAAGGAATGGATTAATGGCTTTCAGTAACTTCCCCCCTTTTCCTTCTCATTTGGATTTTAACATGTTTACATCTCTGTCACCTTAACTTACACATACACACACGTGTGCACACAACACTTAATGCTTTTGGACTCAAAATATCTTCAAACTACCATATTATTACTCTCCTTGATTTCACTGCCAAACTTATTTTAGGAAGCATCTGTAGGGGGTTCACAGTGACCAGTCCTGTAATCCCAGCACTTAAGAAGGGCACGGCAAGTGGATCACTTGAGCCCGGGAGTTTGAGATGAGCCTCGGCAACATGGCGAAACCCTGTCTCTACAAAAAGTAGAAAAATTGGCTAGGTGTAGTAGTGCATGCCTGTAGTCCCAGCTACTCTGGAGGCAGAGGTGGGAGGATCACATAAGCCCAGAGAGGTCAAGACTGCAGTGAGCTGTGATTGCACAACTGCACACCAGCCTGGGTGACAGAATGAGACACTGTCTCAAAAAAAAAAAGAAAAGAAAGAAGCATCTGTGTTTGTTGTCTTCTTTTTCTTTCCTCCCATTCACTATGCAATCTACCACAATGCAGCTTCTACCTCCTCACTCCAGATGTTCACTGATATTCTTGCTGCCAAATTTGAGGGATATACCATAGTGCTTACCTTACTTTACCTTTGTTGACCACTTCCTTCTTTTTAAAATGCTTCTGTGATACCATTCTCCTGTGGTTTTTCTTTTTACCTTTCTGCTTGCTTCTTTTCAGGCATGTTTTCTGTCTCTTAGAGGTCAAAGAATCTTCACATAGGCCTTCTCGTCACTTACTCTTCTTGGGTGTTCTCATCTTTGTGGCTTCAATTTTTGTCTCTATGCTTATGTCTTCCAGATCCCTATCTGTAGCCCATGTCTGTCTTCTGAACTTTAGATCCACATTTCTCCAATGTGCCATGATTAGTTACTCTTCTCTCCAGGCCTTTGCATTCTTGTTGGAACATTCTTTCCTCCTTTTTTCCATTCTCTTCCTCCTCCTGTTCAGCCAACATTGACTCAGGCTTTCATGACCTCTCAGATCTGGGTTAGGCACATAACCAGAGTACCCTGCCACAGCACTCATCACACAGTATTGCATGTCCGTCTTTACAAGGACGTGTGCGTGACTATCTTAATTTATTATTGTTATTATTATTATTTTTTTTTCTTTTTGAGACGGAGTCTCGCTCTGTCGCCCGGGCTGGAGTGCAGTGGCGCAATCTCGGCTCACTGCAAGCTCCACCTCCCGGGCTCACGCCATTCTCCTGCCTCAGCCTCTCCGAGTAGCTGGGACTACAGGCGCCCGCCACCGCGCCTGGCTAATTTTTTGTATTTTTAGTAGAGACGGGGTTTCACCATGGTCTCGATTTCCCGACCTCGTGATCCGCCCGCCTCGGCCTCCCAAAGTGCTGGGATTACAAGCGTGAGCCACTGCGCCCGGCGTCTTAATTTATTATTGCCATTATTGGCATGTAGTGAATACTGTTTAAATATATTTTGAATGAATGATCTACCCTGGGGAAGTTAAAGGAGGCTTTATGCAAGAGATGACACAGTCTTTAAAAACAGAAATCAACACCACCTAATGTGCATGCGGCACTTACATTTGAAACACGAGTTTTGTATACTGATTGCCTTTTCCTCTTTACAAGCTGGAAAACCTTCCACCTCAGATGGTAATCACAATGTTTTGAGCTTAGAGTGCCACCTGATGGTTGGCAAAGGGAGCTGTCTGACCCACATTTTTTCTCCTCTGGGGTTCTGTTTCCAGTGTTCTTTCCTCTTTCCTTTATATTTCAGGGCTAATGCTTTGTTTAATCCTAGTTAATAACTCCGTTCAAAAATAAATATCTCTTTTTACTGTATTTCTCATTTCTTTTTTAACTTTTTCCATATTACAAGAAAATCATTCTTTATTTTTCTCTATTTTTCTAAACTGAGCTAAAAATTGTCAGTTGTGACCCTTTTGTTTTAAAGCAAAAGTAGATATAATAAGGTGTTCATTTCGAGTGCTGACAAATTCCTTTAAGAATCTATAGAAAGATCTCTTCATCCACTTCCTTATACTTCTTGAGTTAAAACTTCTAGTAAAACATTTGTGAAAAATAAATAAATTTGTTTCCATTTTTTTATTATAAAATTTATAAGTATTTCCTTTTCACTGCCGGTGTCTTCTATCTCACCTATATTTTGATTACATACTGGGTTCTTGTCCTAGGAACATGTTGATCATTTGTTTGTTTATTTTTATATAAAAATTTGAGTTTCCAAAGACAGCCAATTTAGAATCTAACTTTTCCCACAGAACTTAATTGTCAGTAGGAAATCCCCCATTTCTTATAGGTCTTTGTTAACTAATTTGTGAAATAATGATGCCAAGACAGATGAAATTCTACTTTGTATAATTTATATTGTTTTATACCTCTGGTTATTTGAAAGTTGATAATTTATGAATACCAAATAGAGAAATTCTCAGCTATTCAACTTTTTGTAGTAATTTATCCTGTTCAATCTCTATCCATTGTCAAATATAAGAAAATGTGTGTGTGTGTGTATATATATATATAAAATATACATATTTGCATATGTATATATAAATATATATTTGTGTGTATATAAATTGATACTTAATCATTGTCAGATATTAACTGTATTCTGTACTAAAGAAAATTACTTGAATCACTGTGGTAAAGAAGTGAACATTTCAGTCCTTCTATACATGACATGTTTTTAGACATGTTATATATGTAACTTGCCAAAGCTTTCTGGAAAAATAATAATTTCAAGTGATGAGCAAAGAATAAAAAAATTATAGTTGCAAAATTGCCAGTTCTATAGTTATTATTTATTACTCATAAAAACAGCCAAACTACAAAATCAAATCATTATGGGTTTATTATTTTACTTTTTAGTAATCTATTGTGATTTTATGGCATTGTATTATTTATTTACAACATCAAAACATCTCACTCTCGTGGCCCAGGCTGGAGTACAGCAACACGATCTTGGTTTGCTGTAACCCCAACTTCCCAGGCTCAGGAGATTTTCCCACCTCAGCCTCCCAAGTAGCTGAGACTACAGGCGTGCGCCAGCACGCCCAGCTAATTTTTTGTATTTTTAGTGGAGATGGGGTTTTGCCACGTTGCCCAGGCTGGTCTTGAACTCCTGGGCTCAAGTGATCTACCCGCCTCTGCCCCCTAACGTGTTGGGATTACAGACATGAGCCACTGTGTTTGGCCTACACTTGAGTGTTTCAATCAAATTATGAATCAAAAATTTGCTATTACAGGGCATTTTCAGCGTGGTTTTCTTAGCAATAGTGGTCTAGAGGAGCTATTACTTGTTCTGCAGCCTAAAACAATTCATTTACCCTTTTAGGGCCTCAGTTTTCTCATGTGAGAAATGAAATAATTGAACCAGATGATTATTGCCAAGTTGTTGGCTGACATAGTCTCTACTTCCATTAGAACCCTTTGTCTCTAAATAAAGAAAATCAGTGAAAGAATATGATTCTTTAAGAAAATTGTATAGTAACATTGTTGAAACTTATTTCTTCTCTTGAGCTTAACAATATTCGTTTATTTTATGGTATGTCTGTTATTGCACAATTTTGTAATTTTAATTGGTGGCAATTATGAAGGATTAAAAAATAATGAAATGAAATCCTAAGCTCTCTCTTGAAAGCCACAGTGCTTTAAAAGCTAGGTAAAATTCTGCCTCCTTTTTGACTCATTTATAATAATTCATAATGCCATATTATGATTTTTTTAAAGTGACATTGATGTTTGGGTACCAGAACCAGACCACTCAGAAGTTCCTGCTGAGTGGTGGGATTTTGATGCTGATAAGTCACTCCTTATTGGAGTTTTTAAACATGGTAAGTAAGAAGTAAGGTAGGTGGGATCCCCTTCCATGTATAAGGCAATTCTGTCGGTTCTCAGTTCATTGATTTCCACTTACAGCTTTATTCCAGTAACACCCATGTTATATATACAGAATTAAAAGCATACACTACCAAACTATGTCTGTCAGTCACCACATTTCCTCATGGGAGGGTGGCATGTGTAACCTACCCTTCCTGGATATAAATCTAAGACAACTTCCTCTCTCAGGAAGAGTTCTTATGTGAGATATGTTTGTGTGTTTGTGTGTGTGTATGATCAGTTTATCCTATTTCTCATATTAACTGATAAATGTAACTGAAATTTTAATTTAGTAGGTATCTATTACCAGATCATTTAATGTTTGTGATAATTTCTAGAAAACTTACTTAACCTATATCATTTTAATGTATTATCCCTTTAGTCCAGAAATATCATCCACTGTAAATACGAGGAATGCTTATATGTATACACCTTTCTTCTTTTTATCTTTTTTACTTTTGTAATTGGTGATGTTTTCAGGATATGAAAAATATAACACTATTCGGGCAGACCCAGCATTATGCTTCTTGGAAAGAGTGGGAAAACCTGATGACAAAGCAGTTGCTGCCGAACAGAGAGCGAATGATTATATGGATGGGTATGTGTGTTTCAGAGTCATGAATTTTCTATATATCTCTCTTCTATTCAATACCAGCATATTCTCTGTCACACTAATTATCTTTAAATGAGGTAGCAGTAAGGGAATTGGAGTTTACAATCTGAAAGAGCTAAAGTTACCCTGATAGGTTAGCACTTATCCAACAGAGTGTGATCGAGGAAGAGGTTGAAACTGCCCCACACCCATTCTTTTGATGAGTTTTTCATTTCTTTCATTTTAACAGCTATATCATGGCCACTGAGTTCATAAACTTCTAGGGGCATAGAGGGGAGAAAAAGGCAAGAATGTTATAGTTGATGAGACACATGATGACGTTTATTACATAGTCATCCCTTAATATCCTTGGGGGATTTTGGTATTCAGGACACCCTGCAGATACCAAAATCCAAGGATGCTCTAGTCCTATATATAAAATTGCATAGGATTTGCATTTAACCTATGCACATTCTCCTGTATGCTTTAAACTATTTTTAGATTACTTATAATTTGTAGTACAATATATATGCTATATGCTATGTAAATAGTTGCTATACTGAATTATTGAGGGAGTAATGACAAAAAAAAGTCTGTACATGTTCAGTACAGATGCCATTTTTTTCCAAATATTTTCTTGAGACAGGGTCTTGCTCTGTCATCCAGGCTGGAATGCAATGGCACAATCATGTCTCACTGCAGCCTTGATCTCCCAGGCTCTAGTGATCCTCCCACTTAGTCTCCTGAGTATCTGGGACCACAGGCACATGCCACCATGCCCAGCTAATTTTCTTCTATTTTATTTTTTGTAGAGGTGAGGTCTCCCTGTGTTGCACATGCTGGTTTTGAACTCCTGGGCCCAAGTGATCTTCCACCTCAGCCTTGGCTTCCCAAAGTGCTGAGATTATAGGTGTGAGCCATCATGACCAGCTTTTTTCGCATATTTTCAACCTGCAATTGCTTGAATTTTATAGATATGAAACCCACACATAACGAAAGACCAACTGTATCTGTTTTAAGGCCTTATGTAATCTGTCTTTTCTTACCCAAAAAGAAAAGTAAGAAACACGTTGTGGTTAATAATAATGCATTTAAAAGTGAACTCGCAGCTGGATGCACTTGCTCACGCCTGTAATCCCAGCACTTTGGGAGGCCAAGGCAGGTGGATCACTTGAGGTCAGGAGTTTGAGACCAGCCTGGCCAACATGGTGAAACCCCGTCTCTACTAAAGATACAAAATTAGCCAGGTGTGGTGGCATGTACCTGTAGTCTCAGCTACTAGGGAGGCTGAGGCACGAGAATCTCTTGAACCCTGGAGGTGGAGGTTGCAGTAAGCTGAGATCGTGCCACCGCACTCCAGCCTGGGCGACAAGAGTGAAACTCTGTCTCAAAAAAATAAAAGTGAACTTGTGAGTAAGGGTACATTAGAACTAGCTTTCTCCCTATTTGCTTTATAACAGCCTTCCTGCTGTGTCTCGGGCTCTTCTGGCTAGAGAAGAGACATCAGTCTGACCTTTAAAACAAACTAAAACCCTCCAACAAGACTTTGTTTGTCCTATCAAGTGAAATCTTAAGTCCATTATAGTAATTATAGCATTTGTTTATATTTTAACAGGGATGTGGAAGATCCAGAATACAAACCTGCCCCAGCCATCTTTAAAGATGATATAGAGGTATGCATTGGATCATATTTTTAAATCCTCAATTTTAGGTATTCTTTGGTTTCTTGTGTTTGCTTTTTCTTTTGCATTATTTTTTGTTTTCATTATACATAATTCTTCTGTTCCTCAGATTAGCTAAGTAAGTGATCAACTTGGGTTGACAAACATCTCAAATACTCAGAATTCACCTGATCTCCCCTTCTAGACAAGATGGGGGCTGGCTTGAACATGTGGATGGAATGGGGCTTGCCCACCTGCTCTACTTCTTAGAGCTAAGAAACACAGTGTCCAAGGGCAAAATCCCAAAGGAGAGTGAGAACTAGATACTAAAGATATACTGCAAGAGTTAGAAACTATACCTACATGAAGAGGTTTGAGATAGAGGGTAGAGCATCAAGGAATTCTGAGTTGCCAAAGCATAGTTCTCAGTGCTCTGTTTGTAGAATGTCAAAAGGAAGAAGAGTTGGATGAAAGTACAGAAAGTAATCTGTAGAGTGGGAAAAAGGATTTTAAAAGAGATGAGGAATGTCTAATATTTATGAGAGTGTGGTAAAAGGCTAAATGATGCTAAAGCTGTCAGGTAGGATTTGCTGGACTTGATAGCTAAGGGGCTTGCTGCCTTGATGAAGGCATGAGACAAGGCTTGCTCCAGTGTGTGGGCAATGAGAACCGAAATCCTGTATAAGGTCGAGAGTCTCAAAGGCCAGTAATTACTGACAAACAGCACAGAGAAATAACAAGGAAATTTATCTCATCACGGACTTTGGGTAAGAAAATTATTGTTTCCCTTGAGAATTTGTAACCATAGACCTACCTTCTCTTGAGTTCATGGTTTGTCTTTTACTTTATCTGTGTGGTCCAAGAGCCCTCAGTGTAATATAAAAAAGGATCAGTCCTTTACTGGTAATATATGCCTGGTAAAAACAAAAAGCACCTGTAAGAAACAGTTTAACCCTGACTATGCATGAGTCCCGAAGATGAAGCCCTCCATAAAATGAAGTAAAAACCCCAAGTTTAAAAATATATGAGAAACCATTTACCGTGAGTGAGTGTTAGCATGCAATAAAGAATAAAATTAGACCCCTGAGAACTTCTGATGTATCTATTGAAATAAAAAAATTCCTATTGAAATTTTTTAAAGTAAATTTTTAAATGATTAAAGACATTAAAGAAAGAACCGGGAACAAAAGACAAGATGTGATTTAAAAATACTAGAAACATGTGAAAAAGATGATATTTAACTTTAAAAGTGGGAAAAGGCTGAGGGCAGTGTGCCTCACGCCTGTAATCCCAGCACTCTGGAGGGTAAGGTGGGAGGATCACTTGAGCCCAGGATTTCAAGACCAACCTGAGCAATATAATGGGACTCCATCTCTAAAAAAAAAGAGAGAGAAAGAAAAATGTGGAAAATACATTTATTGATATGTAAAAGTCAACAAACAGGTTAAACATTCTCCTGGAAAAGCAGATAAGACACAGTTTGTGAAGGGAGAAATGATTTGGAAGACAGATGTGAGGAAATTATCCAGTATAGCATAATGGATTCGTCTGGACCAATCAGGAGAGATAACCCAAATAGTCATTTGAACAGGAAACATATAATGTAAAGAATTATTAATTATACTATAGTAATAGATTAGTAAAAAGTAAAGACAACATTAAAGAATATAGGAATAGCATATAAAAGCAGCATCTACCACTCCTAGGGCTCAGATAAAGCTCCCAGGAAGAGTCCCATCCCTATCAGGGCCAAGATCCAGACTTTGGTAGGAAGATATGGCCATGTCTCACTGGATGGCAGAAAAGTTGCTAAAAAGCTACCCTTTGAAACTGGCTGTAAATCTGCCCTGTAAGGTTGCCAAGGAAGATTTTCCTGGGAAAGTGTCTCACTGGAAGCACTCCACTCACAAAACCACTCAAGAGGGAGGTTACTGGGAAAAGCTGCTGACCAGGGGTGCTAAAGAAACTGCTCAAATTGACCAGGCACAGTGGCTCATGCCTGTAATCCCAGCACTTTGGGAGGCCAAGGTGGGTGGATCATTTGAGGTCAGGAGTTCAAGACCAGCCTGGCCAACATGGTGAAATCCCATCTCTACTAAATATACAAAAATTAGCCAGGCGTCATGGCGTGCACCTGTAATCCCAGCTACTTGGGAGGCTGAGGCAGGAGAATCACTTGAAGCCAGGAGGCGGAGGTTGCAGTGAGCTGAGATTGCGCCACTGCACTCCTGGGTGATAGAGGGAGACCTGTCTCAAAAAAAAGAAACTGCTCAAATTGTGGGAGCTGGGTACTGGGGAAGTGGCCTTGCTATGGGAACTAAGCAATGGAGGTGCTCACCAGAATTAGGACGTAAAACCCTTTTCCTCTACAGTGTCTCTCCGGTTTGCTGTACTAACAAAGCTTTATATCATGCTGACTGACAGAGGAAAAACTATTTAAAGAGCTGTTTAGCTGTTTTCTTAGAGCAGGCAAAAAAAAAAGTATGAGAGGAGCTGGATGCAGTGGCTCACGCCTGTAATCCAGCACTTTGGGAAGCCAAGGAACAGAGATTGCTTGAGCCCAGGAGTTCAAGGCCAGCCTGGGCAACACAGTGAGACTGCATCCCTACAAACAATAAAAAAAGATGACATTTGCTTGTAGTCCCAGGTACTCAGGAAGCTGAAGCAGGAGGATCGCTTGAGCCTGAAAGGTTGAGGCTGCAGTGAGGTGTGTTCCCACCACTGCACTCCAGCCTGGACAATAGAGTGAGACCCTGTCTCGGAAAAAAAAAGAAAAATATGAAAGGCAATAAATTTGGAGAAAAGACACTGACATCAATAACCAGCACAGTGGAATATGTATTAAAAAATTTAGAAACGAGGATAGCATGATAACGTCTAGCATGTATTCCAGAAGGAGAGACTAGAGACAATAAGAGGCACTATGAAGAGACAGCAGCTGAGAATTTTTCGGATGTTATGAATACATGAATCCTCAGTTTCAAGAAATAAAATAAGTCTTGGCAGGATAAATAAAACTAAGTCCATTCCAAGAAACCTCATGGTGAAACTGAAGATACACCAAACAAAGAGAAGATATTAAAAGCAACCAGAGAAAAAGAGATACCTACAAAGAAATTATGATTCTAAACTTCAGGCTTTTTTAAAACAACAATAGAAACTAGTAGTCATTGATATAAAATTGCTAAAGTTATGAATATAAGGTAATATTGGAATAGCTAATTAAAGATGCTCTGTTGACAAAAACTGAATCTACAGCACAAGCAAACTGCTTAAGGCTGAAAAGGAAAAGATTTGTAGGTTACCTAATAACCAGATATGAAAATGAATAAGTTATCTAAGAGTTGGTATAAGAAAGGGGAAAAAAACACACTTAGTTAGCAATAAAACCTAGGGCATACTCATAGTTAGAGGAAGGTTGGAGAAAAACTAGCTTAAAAGTAATCACAGAAAAGGAAATACTTTTAGTAAATAATGACTGTCTAATTGTCAAAAGCAATAGAGAAGTGTGAAAGGATGAGAACTGAGAATAAGCAGTTAGAAGTTTTATTTTTGCTAAATTAATTATTTAACATTCCACTGGGGGGAAAAAAGCTCTCTGTTATAAAGAAGTTTGATTCTGTTTTCTTTTTTTATATATCTCTTGACCCAATTACCCTGTGACAAGTTTCTATTTTCTTTTAAAAGGATGATGTTTCCTCACCAGGAGATCTTGTTATAGCAGATGGAGGTAAATTGCACTTACTTCTGTACTTAGTGTTATTGTAAATTCACATTCTAATCATACCATGAGATCAATAAACTATTACACTTTTATAATGTTTCATATATAAACATTTTTATTGACTGCCATTGTAATCGTTATAGGACATACTAGTTGACTAGGAATTTAACTACTTTTAGTTGTTATAAATCTTTAGGCAGTGACTCACTGAGCTTTTATAGAACATAGGTTTTGATGACATTATGACTTGATTATTAAACTTGTATGTGAGATTTCATCATTAAAGTGTTGATCCAATAATGTATTCAACTTCTTTTTCATTCTATGTGTACATTAAGAGCCATTCTTTATCACCTGGTTTCTACAAAGCTTTTCTGTGCCAGGTCTTGCTTCTGCTTCCTTCTGATATCAAGATAGAAATACACTGTCACAAGAGTACACTCACTCCCACCAGCATCCCAGAGGAACAGTGCCTCACCCTGCCATAGTTCAACTAGGAATGAAAAAGTGGTTTTTGCTTAGTGTGAATGACTACAGCTTGATTATGGTATAGATAATTATAGTATTACACCTTAGAAATAGAGCATTAGATCCTACACTTACTAGGCGGATAAAACTTAAAAGTTACATCATTGTCATCTTGAATTTTAAAAATGTTTCTTCCCAGTGACTTAAAATATTTTGATTCTAATTAAACTGAGATAAACCTAATACAGAAGCGTTTACAATATTCAGCGTCTCATGGATTCAGTTTGGCTTTTAGTTTATTTAAGTTAAAGCCTGTGATATATACCTAGACATGCAAGAGTTGTATTTGCTGTGCAAGTCTTTATTCCACTGTATTCTACCTACTTTGAACTGCTCTTAAAGTTTGTTGTAATGTTTCCTATAGCTATTGTTAAAAGAAGCTTTTAGGATAAGAAATATGGTCGTTTTTTTCCCACATAGATTGAATTAAAAATTTTTAAAGTAAAGTTGCTGCTTTTGTGAGCTTCATACAGTATCTGTTTAGTTATTATTACTATTACTTATTTAACTAGATGGTCAACTGATGGAGGGTGATAAAGTATATTGGCCTACTCAATCAGCTTTAACCACACGTTTGAGGCGTCTCATCACTGCATACCAGCGTACTAATAAAAATAGACAAATTCAACAGATACAACCGACTTTCTCGGTGCCTACCAGTGTAATGCAGCCTATTTATGAGGAAGCCACTCTTAATCCTAAAATGGCAGCCAAGATAGAAAGACAGCAAAGGTAAGACAATAACACTAAATTTTTAATGTATTGTCTAAATGTAGCTGTTCATTCTAAAGCCCGTCTGGGTACAGTTATCACGCTTTGTGGAAAACATACATAAAATGTTGGTCAAAGCAAACTGCTTTGTGCACATACACACATATACTTACACATTTATATATGTATAAGCGTGGTAAAACTTATAAAGATTATTGTGTCTTATAGTTAACTAACCATACTGTAATCATTTTTTTTGTCATGTTTAGGAACACTGAGGTATTTAAAAAAATAAATAAATAACTGGGCACAGTGGCTAATGCCTATAATCCCAGCACTTTGGGAGGCCGAGGTGGGAAGAGTGCTTGAGCTCAGGATTTCGAGACCAGCCCCGGCAACAAAGCAAGACCCTCATCTCTACAAAAAATGCAAATATTAGCCAGGTGTGGTGGCTCATGCCTGTGGTCCCAGCCACTCGGGAGACTAAAGTGGGAGTATCACTTGAGCCCAGAAGGTCCGTGCTGCAGTGAGATGTGATTGTGCCACTGCATTGCAGCCTAAGTGACAGAGCAAGACTGTCTCAAAAAGCAGAAACAAAAAAGTGAAGGCATAGAGCAAACTCATGAATTGAATCATTGGCCAGGTGCCATGGCTCACACCTGTAATCCCAGCACTTTGGGAGGCCAAGGTGGGTGAATCACTTGAGGCCAGGAGTTCGAGACCAGCCTGGCTAACATGGCAAAACCCCGTCTCTACTAAAAATACAAAAATTAGCCAGGTGTGGTGCACACCTTTAATCCCAGCTACTTGGGAGGCTGAGGCATGAGAATCGCTTGATACCAGGAAGCAGAGGTTGCAGTGAGCCGGTATCATACCCCTGAACTCCAGCCTGAGTGACAGAGTGAGACTCTCTCAAAAAAAAAAAAAAAGAAAATAATTATCAGTAGAACAAAAGTTTATGTTAATTAAATTCCATTCTATCATATTTTACATTTTACATCCAGACTTATGAAATATAAAAATGTATGGAAAGCTTACGTTCCTTTATTCAGAAGACAAATCCTTGGAACTACTGAGGTCAAAGGGAAAAAATTGCAAGTGACCTTATTAAAAAGACAGGCAACTTCTCTCATTGCACAAGCTTTAACTTCTTAAAACGAATAGAGTACATGGGAAAGAATGGCTATCTTTGGCATAACCTGACTTCCTTGTTACCCGGGTCCTTGGATGTTCTCTGGAAGATATATTGTTCTTTTGTTGTTTCATTTGCAGCACATTGATCATAAAATTTAGTCTGACACTTAAGATTTTAGCTATCTTAGTCAAATTTTCAAATACTACTGCCTGTGTAAATGAACTGTTTTTGTTATCTTTTGTTGCATAACAAACTACCCCAAAACACAATGCTTTAAAACAGCATTAATTTTTTATTTCTCCTGATTCTGTGAGTTGACCCAGGTGCTGCTTCTGCTTTGTATGCTGTTGGCTGGGTTTCTGAGATACCTAGAAGAGCCAGAGTAGCCTCACTCATATGGCTAACAGTTGGTGCTAGCTGCCAGCTGGGAGCTCAGATCCCAAGAGGGACCATTCCAAGTAGAAAGGCAGAAGCTGTAGATTTCTTATGACCCAGTCTCAGTAGTTACAAAATGTCACTTTTGCCATCCTCTGTTGGTCAGAAAAAGCCACAAGGCCAGCCCAGATTTAGGGGAAAGGGAAATAGATTCTACCTATTAATGGGAAGAGTGGCAAAGCATTTGTGACCATCTTTAATCTACAAATTTTCCCTCCATCTGTTGAATCTGGATTAATCTTCCTAAAATATTAGTTTTATCATAACATTCGATGGCTCCTTATTTAGTATAGGTAAAAAGTGTTAAGTTCTTAAGCCTAAGTTTGAAGGTCTCTTCATTTTAGGTTTTAACACGCATTTCTAACTTTATCCACTTCTTTTCCGTCAGCCAGAGTGCCCTACTTATTTTTGACTTCATACCCTAGCCTGTATTGTTTCTATCACCTGGAACACCCTTTCTACCTGTTTATTTCACACCTAGCCCATCCCTCAGAGCTCAGCATATGGCCCATTTCCTCTAATAATTTTTTTTTTTTCTTGAGATGGAGTCTCCCTCTGTCACCCAAGCTGGAGTACAGTGGTGCAATCTTGGCTCACTGCAGCCTCTGCCTCTGGGGTTCAAGCGATTCTCCTGCCTCGGCCTCCTGAGTGGCTGGGTCTACAGGTGTGCATCACCATGCCTCGCTAATTTTTGTATATTTAGTAGACACTGGGTTTCACCATGTTGGCCAGGCTTGTCTTGAACTCCTGACCTCAAGTGGTCCGTCTGCCTCAGCTTCCCAAAGTGCTGGGATTACAGGCATGAGCCACTGCACCAGGCCTCTTCTATTAATTTTTTTAAACAGTCTAGCTCACAGTATTCTATTTTTTGTACTCACATAGCAACTTATTTAAGTAAACTACTCGTTTGTCACAATAATATAAGATATTGTAATGAAATTCATCTTTTCCTTTCTATCTTTCTCAATTGTATCTTCTTGGGGATGGGCACTGTATGTCATATTTTTTGTGTCCTGTTTAGTCTTTCAATTAATCGTTTTTCCCATTTTTATTCTTATTACCCAGATTTAATGACTTGGGTTTCCCAAGCTAACTATTTTTACATCATAATTACATTAATCTTCTTAATGTATCACTATGATAAAAATGGCCCATTCACATTTTTCAAAGGTCTTTCCCATATGTTTTTTCTAATTTACACAACAATCCTGTGAGTTAAGCAAGGACAGGGTTCTACACATGCACTAAGGTTTGCAGATCTATGGTGCATGATGATTATATTACCATCTCAAAGCATCAGGAGCTTTCAAGTGAAAGAGATTACTTTTACCCAGGCCTTTAGAGCATTTCATAATCTGACCCAAACCCTATCTGGCTTTGTCTCCAATATAAGCCATATCCTTGTCAATCTGGAATACTCATCTTTCCCTTCCAATATGGACCACTCCCTCTTTGCTTACTCTGTGCTTCCTCGCTTTCCCTAACCTTAGCCTCATCCCATCTGAAATGCCACTTACTCTGTGATGCCTTTCTTGATTGTCAAGTCTGAACTGATCCTTCTATCTTCTGTGCTCTCCTGAAACTTTTGGTTTCTTTAACTCACACAAATATAAGGTATTACCTTATACTATAAATGTGTTTGATTTTATCTTTTTCCTGAAGGGCAGGATCATCTTATATGATTTTGTATCCTGTGCTTATTTTCTCACATAGTAAAAATGCAAAACACCATTATTGTCTGAAGGAATAGTGTATACTTTTAAAAGTATGTTTGGGGACACATATCATCAGGACCTCCTGAGGCTGTGTCACAGGCACATGTCCTTAACTATTAAAAGTAAATTCCTTTTTTTTTTTTTTTGGAGACAGAGTCTCGCTCTGTCGCCCAGGCTGGAGTGCAGTGGCACAATCTCGGCTCACTGCAAGCTCCACCTCTTGGGTTCACGCCATTCTCCTGCCTCAGCCTCCTGAGTAGCTGGGACTACAGGTGCCCACCACCGTGCCCAGCTAATTTTATTTTTGTATTTTTAATAGAGACAGGGTTTCACCATGTTAGTCAGGATGGTCTCTATCTCCTGACCTTGCGATCCACCTGTCTCGGCCTCCCGAAGTGCTGGGATTACAGGCGTGAGCCACCACGCCCGGCCCATTAAAAGTAAATTTTTTTAAAAAAAAGTGTGGTTGGATGGATGAGTTAACTAGCATTTAAAAATGTTTTACAAGGCAGCAAGCTTGTATTTAATCCTATAGTGTTAGGTACTTGAAATGTTTTAAGTTTGTATTGTAGTCATTATATTTAGTATTAATATTAATTTTAGTGACCAGTGTGGTTTTTTTCTTTAATCTGACTCAAAATAGATGGACAAGAAGAGAAGAAGCTGACTTTTATAGGGTTGTATCTACATTTGGAGTCGTTTTTGACCCTGACAGAGGCCAATTTGATTGGACAAAATTTAGAGCTATGGCTAGGCTACATAAGAAAACTGATGATAGTTTGGAAAAATATTTGTATGCATTCATGTCCATGTGTCGAAGGGTTTGTCGTCTTCCTTCCAAAGAAGGTATGTATCAAATTTCTTTTTTTCCTGGTTTCGGTCAAAGAAGCAAAAATCACTAAAATTCAGAAATTTCCAATTTGTCTATTTTATGTGAAATTTCAATACTATCTAATTCAACTTGTCAGTAATTTTTTAGAATTATAAATAAACTAGCTTAAATATCCCCTATTCTTTAATCCTGCTATTAAAATGAGATCTAAAGAGAATAAAGGTATGCACTGAGTCTTAAGAAAATAGGTAGAGTTTAGTGATAGATTTATGATTAAGAGGTGGTGGAAGATAAAGGATTGCTTTTGTTAAACAGAACTAACCTATATTTTCAATCCATCTTACAGGAATTGTGCTAGAGGGTTTATTTACCTGAATAATTTTGCAAAGAATGAACCCCCACTCATAAGACATTTTAAAGAATTTTCTAGAAAAGATCTCCCAGGGCCATCTTCACAAAAGACTACTAAGCAGGGGCATTGATGCAACTCAACTAAGGAATTGTTCTGGGATGCATTTCATTGTCTTCAAAGCCCAGAGACATAGCTCATCCTGTCAGCAGTTCCTCTCAGTAATGCTATGTAATGAATAGTTGTCTCCATTCTTTGTTGTGTATGATTTCTCACTGCTAAACCCAATGGCCTGCTATTCCTGTTTTATAGTAAAAAGATTTCCTTACTTGTTTTAAATGTATTTCCTAACAGATTTTTTGTCAGTTCACTGAATGGAGTAGCCAATCACTTGATTACTGGGTAATTCAGAGTAGATTTCAGTCTGTTTTCAGGTCTACTGGAAAACCATAAATGAGGATAAAATGACAGATAAAGCAAAATATTGTGTCATTTATAGTTGGCAAGAGGCCCTCATTTTTAAAAAATTTTCTTAGTTCCCATCAATAATATAGTGATATGAATATATCCATCACTTTTGATTCTAGTTTTAAAAGGGAAAGAGCTAATTACTAAATAATCATTGAAAATGTATTTTCAATGTGAGTTAGGATATTTGAGGCAGGGGCATGAGGCGGCGGTGGCCAGGTGCAGGCCAGGACCCCACTCCTTCCAGTGGCACCATGGGGAAGGCCATGGGCAACCCAAAGCAGGCACTGCCCTGCGTGGCCAAACTGCGGACAGTCCACATGGAGGTGCATCAGCACAGAGGCAGCATTGCAAAAAGAAAAAAAAAAAGGACATAAAGCTGAGTGTTAGAAAGACACCAGGCTGGGCACAATGCCTCACGCCTGTAATCCAGCACTTTGGGAGGCCAAGGTAGGAGGATCACTTGAGCCCAGGAGTTTGAGACAAGCCTGGGCAACATAGGGAGACCCCATCTCTACAAAAATAAAAAAAACAGTCACTTGTAGTGGTGCATGGCTATGGTCCCAGCTACTTGAGAGGCTAAGGCAGGACCCAGGACCTGGACCCAGAACCCAGGACCAGGACCCAGGAGGTCGAGGCTGCAGTGACCCATGATGACACCACTGCACTTGATCTCAAGCAACAGAGCAACATCTGATAAATAAGTAAACGAGCAAGATCTGATAAATAAATAAACAGAAAGCTACTCACCAAACATATGGTACTGTGTTTGGTGATTACACATGGACTGAGTTTGGTGAACCCTTTCTGACCAGGAACATGCGGGATTCTATTGTTGACACAGAATTAAAGGTTAAAGACCCATAGCTCATTGATTTGAGTACGTGCACTATTGCACTTCACATCTTCCAGCAGAATGAAGATGGCCCTAGCAGTGAAAATTTGGAGGAAGAGACAGAAGATATAATTGTGGCAAATCACTGGGTTCTGCCTGCAGCCGAATTCCATGGGCTTTGGAACAGCCTAGTGTCTGATGTGGAAATCAAATCACACCTTGATTATGTGATTACAACCTTACCATTTTCAGACAAGAATGTCAACAGCAGCCTCAGCACCTGACCGGGTGGTGCTGCTGCAGGGTCCTCCAGGAACTGGAAAAACATTCCGATGTAAAGCATTAGCCCAGAAATTGACTATTAAACTTTCAAGCAGGTACTGGTATGGCCCATTAATTGAAATAAATAGCCCTAGCGTCTTTTCTAAACGGTTTTCCAAAAGTGACAAGCTGATAACTAAGACGTTCCAGAAGATTCAGGATTTGATTGATTATAAAGATGCTCTGGCATTTTCACTGATTGATGAGATAGGAAGTCTCACAGTCACCCAGAATGAAAGCCATCAGGTGCCATTGGCATGGTCAACACTGTCTTGACCCAAATTAATCAGATTAAAAGGCATTTTAATGTAGTCATTCCAACTACTTCCAACATCACTGTGAAGATTGACATGGCCTTTGTGGACAGGTCTGATATCAAGCAGTATATCAGTCTGCGCTCTGCAGCAGCCATCTTCAAAATTTACCTTTTTTGTTTGGAAGAACTGGTCAAGTGCCAGGTCATATACCCTCCTCAGCAGCTATTAACCCTCCAAAAGCTGGAGATGATTGGCTTCATTGAAAACAATGTGTCAAAATTGAGCTTCCTTTTGAGTGACATTTCAAAGAAGATCGAGGGCCTCCATGGCCAGTTCCTGAGGAAACTCCTTTTTCTGGCTCATACACTTATGTCCAGGCTACGCCAGGCTTTCTCTCTGTGTGTGGACAAGCAGTTTGAAGAGACGAAAGAAGCTTTCAGCTTACATTTGGTCCTGGGCTTCCCATTCCATAGCTTTCTAGTGGAGAGCACACAAATAGTAACATCACTTGCCTCACAACAGCCACCACTCTGGAAATCCCCTCTATAAAAATTTGCTTAGGTCCGTCTACAAGCCAGAAACCTACAACACCAACCTTTGTTACAAGTATTATATTTACTTTAGCTTAAAATGCACATTAGAAGACAAACAGCTTGTCATTTTAACTGTTGTTAAAAGATAATTCAAATGGTTGGTGTCTTTGTTAAGAATTGCCTCAGTGTGGCCAGCGCAGTGGCTCATGCCTGTAATCCCAACACTTAGGGAGGCCGAGGCAGGCGGATCACAAGGTCAGGAGTTCGAGACCAGCCTGGCCAACATGGTGAAAACCTGTCTCTACTAAAGATACAAAAAATTAGCCGGGTGTAGTGGCATGCGTCTGTAATCCCAGCTACTCGGGAGGCTGAGGCAGGAGAATTGCTTCAACCTGGGAGGCGCAGATTGCAGTGAGCTGAGATCGCGCCATTGCACTCCAGCCTAGGTGACAGTGTGAGACTCCGTCTCAAAAAAAAAAAAAAAAAAAAGAATAGCCTAAGTGTGTTTATTGCCATCCTGCTTTCAATTGATGGATGCAAAATGCTACACAAGTTTGGTTTTTTCAAAAAAGGAAGATTAACATAGGTATATAGAAGCAGGAAAATTGTATCACCCTAAATAAGCATGTAATCATAGCATTAAAAAATGAACATATCACTCAAGCTAGAAGGTGGCAATGGCTTTGTGATGTCAGCTTGATTAATGCAAAAATGGCTTGGAGACTTTTTAATGGATAATAAAACCTATTTCTATATTAATAGAAATTGAGAGAAAATTCTAGGTAAGTGTTCTTTTATGATAATCAAACATGGTTCCATTTGCAGGAAGAGTGCAGACCCACAGTGTTCAAGTGCTGGATATCCCTCATAAACCAGTGCAGGCACACATGCATTGCTTGGATATTTCTTCCCGTTGTTTTGTTGGTTCAATAACATTTTTCACATCTCAGGCCAGACGTGGTGGCTCACGCCTGTAATCCCCACATTTTGGGAGGCCAAGGCTGGTGGGGCAACATGGTGAAACCCTGTCTATACTAAAAATACAAAAATTAGCTGGGCATGGTGGCAGGCACCCATAATCCCAGCTATTCAGAAGGTCGAGGCACGAGAATCACTTGAGCCCAGGAGGCGGAGGTTGCAGTGAGGCAAGATCGCACCATTGCACTCCAACATGAGCGACAGAGCAAGCCTCTGTCTCAAAAAAAGAAAAGAACAAAACAAAACATTATTCACATCTCAAATGATGATTCATATTAATAGAATATAAAATAAATGGGACAATAATTGGTGTATTTTATAGAATATTAAGTTTTGCTTTTATGTCATGTTAAAATAAATTTCAATCGCTTCTCTTAGCCTTTTGGCTAAGATCAAATGTAAAATAGATTTCGTATTAATGCTTTGTTAAAAAAAAATGTGAGTGAGATTGAGGTTCTACTTAACTCAGGGCATTTGTCAAATTTCCTCACTTTATAGTGTCCTTAATGTCTCAGTAATTTTTTTCACAGCACTCAAGGCCAGAAGAATTACCTAACATTTCTGTCTAATGAATAATTAGGTCTGACAACTCAATAAGTATTTATGTCCTCACAATCCAGTAATTATTTAAAAACATAGCATATTGAAAGAAAAAATAATACTTCTGTTTCTTTCTTAAGTAGCCACAATTATTAATCAAATGTGTGCACTGGTTGGGCACTGTATAACTTTTCAAATCTTAGTAGACTGTGTTCTTCCCACCTTGTTTCCTGCTCCATATTGATTTTTGCATGGTCCTTGATTTTTTTCAAATATTTTTGTTTTGAACTACTTTTAAAATTACAGAAGAGTGCAAAAAATGTACGAGGAGTTTCCATCTATCTCTCACCCTTCCTCTTTTTGTTTTTCTTTTTTTTTTTTTTTTTTTTTTTGAGATGGAGTCTCGCTCTGTCACCCAGGCTGGAGTGCAGTGGCGCGATCTCAGCTCACTGCAAGCTCCACCCCCGGGTTCACGCCATTCTCCTGCCTCAGCCTCCCGAGTAGCTGGGACTACAGGTGGCTGCCACCATACCTGGCTAATTTTTTGTATTTTTAGTAGAGACGGGGTTTCACCGTGTTAGCCAGGATGGTCTCGATCTCCTGACCTCGTGATCCACCAGCCTCGGCCTCCCAAAGTGCTGGGATTACAGGCATGAGCCACTGCACCTGGCCCTTCCTCTCTTAATGTTAACATTTTACCAGAGTAATTATAGTATAATTATCAAAACAAGAAATTAACATTAATGCCATTAACTAAACTAAATACCTATTTTAATTTTACCAGTTTTTCAACTAATGTCCCTTTTTGTTCCAAGATCCTACAATGTATTTGGTTTTTCTTTCTCATTAGCTTCCTGCAATCCATAACAGGTTCTCAGCTGTTCTTATCTTTAATGACTTTGATACCTTTGAAAAGTGTTGATCAGTTATTTGGCCATGTATCCCTCAATTTGAGCTTGTCTTAGGTTGTTTCATGACTGGATTGAGGTCATGCATTTTTGGCCAGAGTGTCACAGAAATGATGTGTTCTCAGAATGTAATATCAAGGGATTGGTAATGTCAGTATGTCTTATTACTGATGATGTTGACTTTAACTGCGTGGTTAAGGTAGTTTATGCTGCATTTGGCCAGTGTAAATTTACTGTAATTAACAAATATCTTAAGCTTCACAAATCTTGTTTCTTCTCAAACTTTCACTCATTGATTTTTAGTATCTGCCAGATACTAAATCTTGTCTACAACATTTTTTTCTGTGGAATTCTGCTGTAAGAAAGGATGTTTCATTCTCTCTCATCTATTTAATCAGTTATTTATTCATATCAGTATGGATTCATGGATACTTATTCTATAGGTTACAATCCAATATTGTCTTTATTTATTGCTCAGATTGTTCCATATTTGGCATTAGGAGCTGCTTATGTTGGTCCCTGCGTTATTTCAGCAAGCCCATATTTCTTGAGTACTTTCCAAGTGTCAGTAACCCACTTTTGCAAAGGCATAACCTTATCAGAGGTATGAGGTAGCATGAGTTCATGTTGAAACTCAACTATCTCAAGCTAGTAATTTGTGCAGTGTTTGAAAGATGTGGCTGTGTTTCCCTATAAATTTGAGAAAGCCCTTGTTGCCCCTGTGAGTTCACTCCAATGTCCTGTTACCTTTTGCAGTTTGAGATATGCCAGCTTACATTTGTTTATGGAGTATCACTTAACACAAGCTTGTCCAGCCCGTGGCCCAGGACAGCTTTGAATGTGGCCCAACACAAATTCGTAAACTTTCTTAAAATATTATGAGGTTTTTTTTTTTTTTTTGCAATTTTTTTAAGTTCATCAGCTATCGTTAGTGTTAGTGTATTTTATATGTGGCCCAATACAATTCCTCTTACAATGCAGCCCAGGGAAGCCAAAAGATTGGACAACCCTGAACACTTCTAATTTATATTTATAAGTGACTTTGAGCAAGTGTTTGTGTCATTAAGACAAATATTATTAAATTCATAGCTCATAGGGAATTTCTTAAAAGTCCCAGTTCTATTAATGTACTTCCAAAATAATGTTACGTTTTACATTAGCATCCAGTGTTTTATGTTACATGATTTTTAGTACTTATTTTTAAAACTTTCTTCTTTTTAAAACTTTACTGAAATTTCAAAATTCTCACTGAATTTCTCCTCACTGAAAAGAAATTCTGGAAACTATACAGTGATATTGCATGGAGGCACATTTTAGAAATGGTATTGTTATAAATATATAAAGATGTATTTATAATGATTTATTTATAAATAAAGGATTTTTGAGATTAATATTTTTGTCCTTGTTTCAATATGTAGAATTGGTGGATCCAAATATTTTTATCCAGCCCATCACAGAAGAACGTGCTTCTAGGACTTTGTATCGCATTGAACTTCTAAGAAAAGTACGGGAACAGGCCCTTCGACATCCACAGTTGTTTGAACGCTTGAAGCTTTGCCATCCAAATCCAGATTTACCAGTCTGGTGGGAATGTGGCCCCCATGATAGGGATTTGCTTATTGGTGCTGCCAAACACGGGGTGAGCCGAACAGACTATCACATTCTTCGTGATCCTGAACTCTCATTTATGGCAGCTCAGAGGAACTACAGTCAAAGTAAGATGGCTCATTCAAGGACTTGTACCCCACTTTTACAGCAATATCAAGTAGCACTTTCTGCTTCTCCTCTTACCTCTCTACCTAGGCTCCTAGATGCTAAAGGTATTATTCTAGAGGAGATGAAAGTTAAAAGTGAAAACCTTAAAGAGGAGCCTCAGTCTTCTGAAGAAGAATCTATGTCTTCTGTGGAAACCAGGACACTAATAAAATCTGAGCCTGTAAGTCCAAAGAATGGTGTTTTACCACAGGCTACTGGAGACCAGAAATCTGGTGGAAAAAGTGAAACAGACAGACGCATGGTTGCAGCCAGAACGGAACCCCTAACTCCAAACCCAGCTTCTAAGAAACCAAGAGTCCACAAAAGAGGATCAGAATCTAGTTCTGATTCTGACTCAGATTCTGAGAGATCATCCTGTTCTTCCAGATCATCTTCTTCCTCATCATCCTCCTCTTCTTGCTCCCACTCTCGATCAGGCTCTAGTTCTTCTTCATCTTCATCTTGTTCTTCAGCATCTTCTTCATCCTCTTCCTCCACCTCTTCCTCCTCCTCCTCCTCTTCATCTTCATCAGAAGAAAGTGACAGTGATGAAGAGGAAGCCCAAAAACGAGGTACTATGCATAAAATAATTCTACTTTTTTAACATAACTTTTCTTTTTTTTTTTGAGACGGAGTTTCGCTCTTGTTGCCGAGTCTGGGGTGCAGTGGTGCAATCTCAGCTCACTTCAACTTCCACCTTCTGGGTTCAAGCAACTCTCCTGCCTCAGCCTCCCAAGTGGCTGGGATTACAGGCATGCGCCACCATGCCCGGCTAATTTTGTATTTTTAGTAGAGAAGGGGTTTCTCCATGTTGGTCAGGCTGGTCTCAAACTCCCGACCTCAGGTGATCTACCCACCTCAGCCTCCCAAAGTGCTGGGATTACAGGCGTGAGCCACCAGGCCCGGCCTAATATAACTTTTCAAGTGAAAATGAAAAGAACTAGTTTCAGGTAACTTAAGGATGTTTAAAATTGTTTGCTTAAGGTGTTTTTTTGTTTTGTTTTTTTGAAACAGAGTCTCACTCTGTCACCCAGGCTGGAGTGCAATGGCATGATCTCAGCTCACTGCAACCTCCGCCTCCCAGGTTCAAGCAATTCTCCTGCCTCAGTCTCCTGAGTAGCTAGGATTACAGGCACCCACCACCATGTCCAGCTAATTTTTGTATTTTTGTAGAGACAGGGTTTCACCGTGTTGGCCAGGCTGGTCTTGAACTCCTGACCTTAGGTGATCCGCCTGCCTTAGCCTCCCAAAGTGCTGGGATTACAGGCATAAGCCACCATGCCCGGCCTGTTTGCTTAAGTTTTATATATACAGATTTTCTTAGGAAAGCACTATTGAGAAGAAAACTAGTTACTGATACAAATTCCCTGTTCAGTATTCAAGGCATTACCCAGTAGATTAATCAGGCAATTGAATTAGGAATTTTACACAGTAGTTTGATTTATTTGTGATCATCTTAAATTGAATATTATATTTTCCCAGGAACAAGTTGATGAGTGAACAAGTAAAAGATAATATTATATAGCAGTCACCAAGAGTCTTAGGCCAATGAGAATATCATAAGCCATTTGTCAGCCATGACAAGTTTGTCAGCAGAACAGTGTTTGGTGGTCCTCTTCTGCAGGAGCTCTTGCAGCAGTCCACCAGTTCAGGGGCAAGAAAATGAGTCCAATTAAACATGAGCAGGAGCTGGGGTCTCTTGTAACAACTCCATAGGCATAACTTTCAGGGTTGCTGCAAGGAACATGCCCAATTCTAAGAGTTACAAGAGTCACCTAATCGAGAGAATTATGGTATCCTCATCAGGTATTTATAGTTCTGCCAATCCAGATGAAGTCTACCAATCAGGAATCATTTTAAAAATAATGAGTAATGAAGTCAGGCGTAGTGCACACCTGTAATCCGAGCTACTTGAGAAGCTGAGGCAGGAGTATTACTTGAGCCCAGGAGTTCTGTCCAGGCTGTGCAACACAGCAAGACCCTGTCTCTTAATAATAATGATAGGTACTTTTTTTATATTCTAGGTGATTTTTTTTCCCTTTTTTTATCATTTGTTTTTACTTCTAACATTTTCATTTTCAGATGTTTCTGAATAATTATATAAGATCTTTATGTATAAAACTATTTTATGCAGTCTTTTGAAAAAATGATTATAATTGTTCTTAGCAGAAAGTACTACTCACATGAAAGCCTATGACGAAGAAAGCGTCGCGTCACTGAGCACTACCCAGGATGAGACTCAGGATAGTTTTCAGATGAACAATGGGACACCAGAGTCTGCTTACATCTTACAAGGTGGATATATGCTGGCAGCCTCGTATTGGCCAAAGGTAAAGAAATAATTTCTTATTGGGATAGGTCATTTTTTAGTATTTTTCTATATTGCTTCAATGGTAGATATTCTTACTATGTGGAAAAATAGGTCAGCGTAAAATGTAGGATGACATTTTGGTGTTAGCTCCGAAAGTATAAATTACTGCTATCAAGTAAATAGTTCTGCTTTAATGTGTATGCTTCTCAACATAACTTTAGAATGTTTAGAATAAAAGATAATGAATCCTTACTTTCAAGTTAATCCTAAAGTGCTTCTTTATGAAATAGGTGCTTTTGACTGAGTCTCCTTGAAGAAGTTTACTGTAGCCAGTTGTGACCTAGAATGAAAAGTTCATTTAAATACACGTACATTCAGTGGAAGAAGAAAGATTGGATTAATACAATTTTTCTTCCTTTTTTTTTTTGAGTCTCGCTCTGTTGCCCAAGCTGGCTTACAGTGGCACGATCTCGGCTCACTGCAACCTCTGCCTCCCAGGTTCATGCAATTCTCCTGCCTCAGCCTCCCAAGTAGCTGAGATTACAGGCACCCGCCTGTAGAGACAGGGTTTCACCATGTTGGCCAGGCTGGTCTTGAACTCCTGACCTTAGGTGATCCGCCTGCCTTAGCCTCCCAAAGTGCTGGGATTACAGGCATAACCCTGCCTGGCTAATTTTTGTATTTTTAGTAGAGACAGGGTTTCACCATGTTGGCCAGGATGGTCTCAAACTCCTGACTTCAAGTGATCCGCTCACCTTGGCCTCCCAAAATGCTGAGATTACGGGTGTGAGCCAGTGCACCCGACCAATTTTTCTTCCATTATGTGACTAGACTAGTGCTGGAATACTTACCTTTAAGAATGAGGTTGGGAAATGGGAGAATGGAGGGTTTTCTCCTCTTCTGTATACGTGTAAGTTGTTTGAACTTTTTATTAGGAGTCTGTATTACTTTTTAATTATAACAGCAAAAATTATCTTTGTGGTATAACTTTTTGTCTGTTTGTTTGTTTTTGAGACATGGTCTCACTCTGTCAGCCAGGCTGGAGTATAGTGGCACAATTTTTTAATTTTCTGCAGAGACAGGGTTTTGCTATGTTGCCCAGGCTGGTCTCAATCTCCTGGCTTCAAGCAATCCTACCACCTTGGCCTCCCAAAGTGCTGGGATTACAGACAGGTGTGAGCCACCACGCCTGCTTATGGTATAATATTTTTGAACTTCACCAAAGGGAATCTGTACTCAACTTGTTGCAGAATTGTAATATATATATATATATATGAGAATATGTATGCATAGCACATACACATATGTTGAACTAGGGTTAAATCCATTAAGACTCTTGAGCTATTTGATCTCCAAAGGTCTGATCTATTATTAAAATTATACTTTGATGTTGCATGCTTTTCTAGGATCGTGTGATGATCAATAGATTGGACAGTATTTGTCAAACAGTTCTGAAAGGAAAGTGGCCTTCAGCTAGAAGAAGTTATGATGCTAACACAGTGGCTTCTTTCTATACCACAAAACTGCTGGACAGCCCTGGAGCAGCTACAGAATACAGCGAGCCCAGTGTACCTACTCCCCCAGGTGCCGGTGTTAAAGAAGAACATGATCAGTCAACACAGATGTCAAAGGTGAAGAAGCATGTACGAGAAAAGGAGTTTACAGTGAAAATCAAAGACGTATGTGTATTTTTATTGCCCTAGGGCCTGATTGCGATTGCGGTGTGCAGCATGCTTTTCCTGCAAATGGCTGCCTGCTCTTACTCTTCCTTCCTTCACATACCTGTTTCTTGGTATTTGGATTATTTTCTTTCTGATATCCAGGTTATTAAACTTGAATATTCTACTAGAGGGATCGTCATTAAATATGCTTTTCTCTTTATGCTTCTGAAAATAGTTCTAATCAAAATGCTTTCTTAAACAGTGTGACAATTTCTAATTGTTTTGGTTCTTTTATATAGTATTTAAATGGTATGTCAGTGTACTTTCTGTTTTAAACATTTAGCATGCCATGTTATCAGTAATGTTTCATTTTTAAATGATTTTTGAAGCTTAACTTATTACTTAGTGTCTAAAACATAGTTAATGTCCTCCAAAATGTCATATGAATAATGTACAGAGAGATGTATGTCTAAAGTTGAAAATGTTACAATGTACTAGTCACATGTAAAACCTTGTTTTGGTCAGAAAAGTGTGTAGAGTACTTGTATTTTTTTCATTCAAAATAGAAAATTTGGTGTTATTATAGAAATTGATTTAAAATGTTTTTATTTGATTGATTTATGAATGAGAAATGAACTTCTTTGATGTTTCAGGATTTTTACTTCATTTTTTTCCTCAGTAAAAAAATTCTCTTAATCCTGCAGTAAGATTTTTTTTAACAGTTTCTGTCGTAATAATGCTATTTGTTTAACAGGAAGGTGGTTTGAAGTTGACATTTCAGAAGCAAGGGCTTGCTCAGAAAAGACCATTTGATGGTGAAGATGGTGCTCTGGGGCAGCAGCAGTACCTCACTCGGCTTCGAGAGCTTCAAAGTGCATCAGAGACCAGCCTCGTCAATTTCCCAAAATCCATACCAGTATCAGGTGAATATGCAAGTAATAATTGTCGTACTATGAAATATTTTCTGTCATGTCCAAATCTTCTTTTATAGATGCTTGTAATAAAAATTTATTTTTCCTTTGTTGGAACCTCTTAAGCCTATGAAGTAATCAATAGAATTTTAAATCTTAATAAATATTTTTTGGAACTTTTAACATGACATTTTAAAGCATAAAGGGCAGTTTTCATTTTGGGGCCTTGAGTAGTTGGGTGGGAACATCATTTTGTCAAGTTGCCTCATACAGGTAAAAGTTCAAACTGCATTTCAGTATCACAAATTAATGGTGATTGGTAGAAGAAGTTAAAAAGAGAAGTTTTAAAAAAACTTTATAGAGTTTGTACAGTCCAGGCATCTACAGGATACAGGTGTTATCTATGACTAATCCCTAAAAGGTAATCATTCATCCTTATGGAATACTTATAGAAATAAGGTTCCTTAAATAGCCCTTTTTATTATTGGGCAGCTCGAATTGTCAGAAAATTCCTCTATTTAGAAGTAAATTTTGCCTCCTATAGGATCTTCTCAATTATCGAAGTTCTGTCTTTAAAAGGCAATGCATAATTAACCTAATCCTGTGTCTACATGATAAATCTTAGCATTTTGAAAGCAATTCTCAGATCTCCCCTACAAACTATCTGTCTGTCTTCTAATCTTTTGGCAATTTGAATCAACAAATATTTATTAAATACCTAATTGGTGCCTTGTGCTCTGTACTCTGTAGGCATTGAGGAATGCATTAGACATTGGTTTTAGTTTTTGTTTTGTTTTGGATTTCTGTTGAGATAATGTCTCACTATGTTGCCTAGGCTAGTCCTAAACTCCTGACCTCAAGCAGTCCTCCCACCTGGCCTCCCAAAGCTCTGAGATTACAGGCATGAGCCATCACGCCCAGCCTATTTTTGTTATATCTTAGTACTTTAATTTATCTGTGTTCCTCTAAAAGTGTGATGTCAAGAATTGAGAATGAAAATTAAAAAAAAAAAGTTGAGAATGATACTCAAGATCAACTGAGTCTTAATGTGTGGACCACAACATACTGATCTCCTAAAGTACTAGTTGTCAATTCAAGCAAATGAGTGTCTTGAATTTCCCTTCCTTGTGCATAAAGCTAAAGACTGTACTTCAGTATTCTACTAAGTCTAGTTGCCAAGCAATACATGCTGTATTGTAAGTGTTGTCTTGAATTGATCACTATTTCCAAATGCCACTATTACCACTTCTTAAATTATAAATTAGTTTAGCTTCATCAGCATCAGTTTGGTCTCTTGTGGATTCATTAACCATTCAATGTAGTTTTCCAATTAATAGACCTTTAGACATGTATGAATTGCACTTCAAATATGAATCAGCCATGCTTCTATTACTGAAGAATAAATCCCCCAAATTATGCTTTACAATTACAGTCGCCCAAATTATACGTTACAATTAACAATTTTGTTATCAAGGAGCCCTTTTTTTTTTTCACCAGAAAATGGTAACAAATGGGGAAGATAAGCTGTGCATTCTTTTGCCCAACCTAAGTGGGGCTTAATAATACCACTATTCTTACTGTTTAAAACTCCACTGTAAAGTGAGATTGATACTTCTATTGCCTGAACATTTTATTGCTGTTGCAGCTGAAGATTTTATAGCTTTTGCCTATAAGTCATTCTTTGGTAAATAATACTGTTTTTAATAATATCAGTAGTAGGGGTCCAGTGTGGTGGCACATGCCTGTAATCCCAGAACTTTGGGAGGCCTAGGCGGGTGGATCACTTGAGGTCAGGAGTTCGAGATCAGCCTAACTGACATGGTGAAACCCTATCTGTACTAAATACAAAAAAAAAAAAAAAAAATTAGCTGAGCGTGGTGGTGCATGCCTGGATTCCCAGCTACTCAGGAGGCTAAGGCAGGAGAATCGCTTGAATCCGGGAGGCGGAGGTTGCAGTGAGCCAAGATCGGGCCATTGTACTCCAGCCTGGGCAACAAGGG
>NW_026652281.1:88979837-89002265 GCF_009828535.3 Hylobates moloch
TCAGGAAACAACAGGTGCTGGAGAGGATGTGGAGAAATAGGAACACTTTTACACTGTTGGTGGGACTGTAAACTAGTTCAACCATTGTGGAAGTCAGTGTGGCGATTCCTCAGGGATCTAGAGCTAGAAATACCATTTGACCCAGCCATCCCATTACTGGGTATATACCCAAAGGACTATAAATCATGCTGCTATAATGACACATGCACACGTATGTTTATTGCGGCACTATTCACAACAGCAAAGACTTGGAACCAACCCAAATGTCCAACAACGATAGACTGGATTAAGAAAATGTGGCACATATACACCATGGAATACTATGCAGCCATAAAAATGATGAGTTCATGTCCTTTGTAGGGACATGGATGAAGCTGGAAACCATCATTCTCAGTAAACTATCTCAAGGACAAAAAACCAAACACCGCATGTTCTCACTCATAGGTGGGAACTGAACAGTGAGAACTCATGGACACAGGAAGGGGAACATCACACTCTGGGGACTGTTGTGGGGTTGGGGGAGCGGGGAGGGACAGCATTAGGAGATATACCTAATGCTAAATGATGAGTTAATGGGTGCAGCACACCAACATGGCACATGGATACATATGTAACAAACCTGCACATTGTGCACATGTACCCTAAAACCTAAAGTATAATAATAATAAAAAAAAAATTGTAACATGACTTTTGCAGCTATACAAAATATTTAAAATCTCAAGTATTCACCCTAGATAGAGTTATTATCTAAGCATTTTATCTCATCCATCTTAATAATTGCAAATATGAAATCTAGATCTTTCTTCCTATGTTACTTTTGGGAAATCTGTTAACATTTTTGAGCCTTACTTTTCTTGTTTGTGACATGAAGGGTGTGGGGATGACAGAGATGACACTGTTAGATGGACTAAATAAAACAATGTATATAAACTGGCCAATAAAGAGCTTGGCACACAATGGGATGCCAAACAGATGTTAAAATACGTACTCATAGATTTTAGAATTAGATTAAAATTCTTCATTTTCCAAAGGCTGTGCCTTTTGTATTCTTGTGTAATTATCCCCTGGAAAGCCTTGAGTAAAGATACCAGATGTAATGTAATTTCATTAATGAAGGAGAGTAAAATAGCACAGATTATAACCAGAGGACAAAACTGAAGAGCTCATTCCAGAAACTACCTGGAATAGTGAATAGAGGATGACAGAGCCAAGCAACCTGGGGTTTTTAATTCTGTCATTTACTGGCTATTGTGACATTGAGCAAGTGGCTTAATGTTTCCAACTCATTTATAAAATGAGCTTAATAATCCCTCTCTATTTCTGTTTTGTTTTTGATGATATGAGATAGCATTTGTAAAGCTTAGTACAGTATCTGGCATTTAGTAGGCGTTCAATACAAAGAAGCTATTTTTAAAATAGTGTTAATTACATCTAAAATAAAGACAACACAGACTTCAAAGTTCAATCTTACATTTGGATTCTGGCTTAAATGAATTGCTAATGTTTATTAAAATCAGCCTCAGAAATAAGTCAGGGTAGTATATAATTAAAATGAAGAGTTAGTCAAATAGAATATGTTTGTAAATGTACACTTTGGTAGAAACCAGATATTTTTTCATAGATAATTATATTAAGTACTTCTATTTTTTGTATAGTACAGGGATAGAACTAAAGGTAAAGTAAAAGAAATGTAGGACACTATCTCTTCCTTTTAGTTGACCGGTAGACAAGACCTGCACATTAAAATATGAGACAATACGTTCAATATTTTGCTACACAGAACATTATAGTTAATAAACGTTGGAAAAGAGGAAAGTCATTGCTTTCTGGAAACTTAGCCAGCATCCTGTGGAAGAGATGGGATTGAACAGGATTTGATAAGAGGACAACTAAATAATTGTCTTTCTAGAAAATAGGGTTGTTAGAAGGGGTAAAAGAAGGGCAGGGAATAGCATGAAACAGAGACTAGATGTCAGGAAAATGGTATTTTGTGGTAAGACTGACCTTGCTAGTGTGTAAATTCTTACTGGGACAAATGTGTAGATCAAATCTTGCTTAGGAAAGCTAAATCTTAAGTTATGAAAAGCATCAAAAACAGATCTAGGGCAGGGGTCAGAGGTTGAGAATCATGTTGATTCAAGGCAGTTCATTTATATTAGACTAGGAAGCCATGAGAAGTATGAAACAGAATGGTTACTTACCGTATGAATTAAGTACCTTTTTGAAACTGAGATGGGAGGAAGGTTGTGACTTCTGTGAAGTTACACAGCTCGCCAGAAGGCAACACCTTATTCAGGAATACACAGGACTTGCTCAGTAAATTCTCCTTGAATGACTGAAAATGCATTTTTCATTATAAACATGTAAACTATTTTAAACAAGCATCTCACCTTTAATAATATGTCCTTTTAATAAAGAGAATTCAAGATTATGTACTCTTTAAGGAAAAGTGTTTTATTCATCTTTGAACCATCATACTGTATAGTACATAGCTGCTTAATAAAATATCTATTAGAAGAATTGATGAATGCATGGAACTGTTTCATTCATACCCCTTACAAACATTTTTGTTGAGTGCCTACTGAAATGAGAGAAGTCAGTTTAATTTGGTGACTAAAAAGTTACTGGAATCTTAAAGAAAATACCTTAAGTAGGTTGGGGCAGGAGTGGACTATGGGAAATCGAAGAACTAGTTACTCATGAAAAAAAGGAGCACAAGAGAGATCAGTCTTTTAAAAGTTCTGATGTTATAAAAAGGACAAAGTGTTGTTTTCTCTGAGACAGAGTCTCATTGTGTTGCCAAGGCTGGAGTGCAGTGGCGTCATCTCGGCTCACAGCAACCTCCGCCTCCCGGATTCAAGTGATTCTTGTGCCTCAGCCCCCCAAGTAGCTCGTATTACAGGTGCCCACCACCACGCCCAGCTAATTTTTGTATTTTTAGTAGAGACATGGTTTTGCCATGTTGGCCAGGCTGGTCTTGAGCTCCTGACCTCAGGTGATCTGCCCACCTCATCCTTCCAAAGTGCTGAGATTACAGGCGTGAGCCACTATGCCCGGCCAAAAGTTTAACATTTGTTTGTTTGAGTTAGGCCATATTTTTAAGTTTAGAAAAATCTGGCCAGGTGTGGTGGCTCACGCCTGTAATCCCAGCACTTTGGGAGGCCGAGGCAGGTGGATCACAAGGTCAGGAGATTGAGACCATCCTGGCTAATATAGTGAAACCCCATCTCTACTAAACAAATACAAAAAAATTAGCCGGGCGTGGTGGTGGGTGCCTGTAGTCCCAGCTACTTGGGAGGCTGAGGCAGGAGAATGGCGTGAACCTGGGAGGCGGAGCTTGCAGTGAGCCGAGATCGTGCCACTGCACTCCAGCCTGGGCGACAGAGCGAGACTCCGTCTCAAAAAAAAAAAAAAAAAAAAAGAATAATGTAGAAAAAGATATTTGGCACAAAAAGCAGAGATAAATGATTTAAAAAAAAAAAAGCTTTTGAAACTATAGGAACTAATGGGTTCAAAGAAAGGGGAAATGTTTAACTTAGGAAAAAGGCATGCTTTCTTCTCCAAGGAAGGAAGAGAAGATGTGTGAATATCAGGAAAAAAAATAGAGAAGATAGGTCAAAAATTGAAAGAGGCCTAGGTTGTAATTCTTCAGGTTTTTAAATGAGAGGTGGGGATGATATTTTTAGTCCAAAAGTTTCTACATTAAAGATGTATAAAATAAGAACTAACACTTACGTATATTTAGGAAAGGGATTACTTTCAATTTGTTTAAGAACTAAATTTGTATCACCATTTTGCATTTTTAATTCAATTAGGTACTTCCATTCAACCAACCCTTGGTGCCAATGGTGTGATATTAGACAACCAACCTGTGGTCAAAAAAAGGCGAGGAAGGAGGAAGAATGTAGAAGGTGTTGACATCTTCTTTTTTAACAGAAATAAACCACCTAATCATGTAAGTAAAGCAGTACTTAAAAACTGATCTTTGGATTCAAAATTCAATCCTAGTAAATACACATATTATTGTTTTGTGAATGTTTTATAGACTATTAATAAGGAAATTAGAAGTGTACCATATAGTTTTAGATGATATCTTAGAATCTTAGCACTGTCCAAGAGTGATAAAAATTTTAAGTGTAAAAGATTTAGCAGAATTTTTAGCAACAACTTATTTTTTCTCTTCAAAAATAATTGCTTTATTGAACCAATATTAGAATGATAAAGTATGGAAATAAAGATACCATGTGGTGTTTTTTTTTTACAGGTTTCTTTAGGCTTAACCTCCTCACAGATTTCCACAGGGATAAATCCAGCACTATCCTATACTCAGCCTCAAGGAATTGCTGATACAGAAAGTCCAGTTCCAGTTATTAATCTTAAAGATGGAACAAGACTTGCAGGAGATGATGCACCAAAGAGAAAGGATTTGGAAAAATGGCTTAAGGAGCACCCAGGTTATGTGGAAGATTTGGGAGCTTTTATTCCTGTAAGTGACACCTTAAAACTCCTGTTATGTTTTATTTTTATGAATTGTCAGATCTGTCATGATGAAGCATAAATTCTCATCCACTTAGGCTAAATATGTGCTCTGCCTAAGACCTAGGAGAATTAGGAAAAAATGATTACCATCTTTCCCTTGATACAATACAATGTTATTTTCCATTTTTCCATTCTGCATTCAATGAGTATTTAATAATAAAAATCACTTCCAATATAGAGTACTATGTTAGACCCAGTGAAGGTTGCTAAGGTATAAAACTTCCAATCCTTTCTCAAGCAGTTTATTTTAAAATAATAATGATTATAGTAAACATGTATCAAAACTTAACTATGTGCCTGCAGTTATGCTGACATACTTATGCACACAACATGCATTACCTCATTTAACACAATAACTTTATCACGTGGCATTGTTATAACTGTTTTTTGTTTTTTTGAGACAGAGTCTCGCATTGTCACCCAGGCTGGAGTGCAATGACATGATCTCGGCTCACTTCAACCTCTGCCTCCCGGATTCAAGCGATTCTCCCACCTCAGTCTCCTGAGTAGCTGGGACCACAGGTGCACACCACCATGCCCAGCTAACTTTTGTATTTTTCATAGAGACAAGGTTTCACCATGTTGGCCAGGCTGGTCTCAAACTCCTGGCCTCAAGCAATCCGCCTGCCTCAGCCTCCCAAAGTGCTAGGAATACAGGCGTGAACCACCGCAACCAGCCTATAACTGTTTTATAAATGAAATTAAAACACTTAAGTTTTAAGTAAATAGTGCAAGTCCACTCAGCAAACAAACTCTTAAATCCGGAGCCCAAACTACTCCTCTTAAGCTCTTCTTCAAGCTATGAGTATAGCCTCTATGCCCCGCCAGATGCACAATGAGTTTATTTTAATCAAAGATGAGCCTGGGCATGATGGCTCATGCACGTAATCCTAGCACTTTGGGAGGCCGAAATGGGCAAATCACTTGAGTTCAGGAGTCTGAGACCAGCCTGGCCACAGGCCACCACATCCAGCTAATTTTTTTAATTTTTACTTTGTAGAGAGAGGCTCTCACTATCTTGCTCAGGCTGGTCTCAAACTCCTGGCTCAAGCGATCCTCCTGCCTCAGCCTCCCAAAGTGATGAGATTACAGGTGTGAGCCACCGCACCTGGCTGAATATTGCAATCCTAAAAATAATGGGAATCCTGAGTTGAACACTGTAACTTCCTAACATGTTGAAGATAACATTCATTTATTCAATTAACAATTTCTTATTGAGTGATTACTATGCACTACTTATTATTTTAAGAGATTGAGGATATAGCAGTAAACAATATAAAGTTTTTGCCGTCATACCTATACTCTAGACTCTGAAGAATTCTTATACCTTTCTCTTTATCACTGCAAAAGGGCCTTTATTAACTTTTTAAACTTGTATATCCATTCATCATTTTACCTGCAAATATTTTATCATAATATTTTATATCACTTTATTGTAAAGATTTGAAAACATATTTTTAAGGGCAGCATTTGTTTCTCCAAAGATTATAAGATGTAATTTGTCTGCTTTCCCAAGGAAAAGCATTTTCCTATGTAAAAATCACCTTACATTAGTGATTTCTTGGATCTCACACTCTATTGTAGTATTTCTGTAGCTAAATAATTATAACGTGGTGGAGAGTATACTATAATAAAGGTATGTATAAAGTCTCATGGGAACAGATGTAAGAAAAATTAACTCTGCCTAGGCAGAGTAGTTTCTGAGGAAAGATAAAGAAAATAGAGCTGACATTTGTCTGGTGGATGAGAAAAGAGTAAGTAGGCATTGACCAGGTTAACACAAGAAGAGGATGTTCTAGGCAATATAGAATTATTAAGAAGTTGGCCGGTTGCGGTGGCTCACGCCTGTAATCCTAGCACTTTGCGAGGCTGAAGCGGGCAGATCACCTGAGGTCAGGAGTTAGATCACCTGAGGTCAGGAATTTAAGACCAACCTGGCAAACATGGTACCCCATCTCTACTAAAAATACAAAAATCAGCTGGGCATGGTGGTGGGTGCCTGTAGTCCTAGCTACTCGAGAGGCTGAGGCAGGAGAATCTCTTGAACCCGGGAGACAGAGGTTGCCATGAGCCAAGAGCAAAACTCCATCTCAAAAAAAAAAAAAAGTAGAAAAGAGGATATGACTGTAAGGCATATTCATAAAACAGTGACTAGTCTAATATTCCAGAGTATGTGGAGGAGTGAGTGGGCTAATAGTAAATAAACAATGAACAGAAGAGGTGAATTGAGTAGGTTCAGGCCATGATGGGACTGGTATGCTAAGCTGAAGAGTTTGAGTGTTGGTTTCCTGAAAATATTTTTAATTGGCTGGAAATACCTGCAAACATTAAGCCCTGTTTTGTTAATAGGTGTATGGGGAAGTAGCATGGTTTGATGGGATGAGTTTTTATTTTTATTGCTAGATATGAGTTGTTGGGTTTTTTTTTGTTTTTGTTTTGAGACAGGGCCTCACTTTGTTCCCCAGGCTGGAGTGCAGTGGCACGATCATGGCTCACTGCAGCCTTAACCTCCCATGCCCAAGCAGTCCTCCCATCTCAGCCCCAACAAATACCTGGGACTGTAGGCGTACACTACCATGGCCAGCTAATTTTTTTATTTTTTGTAGAGACGGGGTCTTGCCATATTGCCCAGGCTTCACTTTTTTAATGTATAATTTGAAGAAAAGATTGATATGATACTTTTTATTAAAATAATGTTTGGCCAGGCATGGTGGCTCACATCTGTAATCTCAGCACTTTGGGAGGCCAAGGTGGGAGGATAGCTTGAGCCCAAGAGTTCAAGATCAGCCTGGGCAATGTGGCAAAACTTTCATCTCTACAAAAAGTAAAAAAAATCAGCCAGGTATGGTAGCACACACCTGTAGTCCCAGCTACTTGAGAGGCTGAGGTGGGAGGATCACTTGAGCCTGGGATGTCAAGGCTGCAGTGAGCTGTGATCATACCACTATTCTCCAGCCTGGGCAACAGGGAAAGACCCTGTCTCAAAAAAAAATAAAATAAAAAAGTTTAGATATTTTTGAAATGTAAATAACCAAAAGGTAAATGCTATTAAATTACTTGGATCAGCTCATTTTAATATCTTGAATTGTTTTGCACAGTTAAAGACTTTTAAGATATGTCTTTATCTATATATTTTAGAGAATGCAGCTTCATGAGGGAAGACCCAAACAAAAAAGACATCGTTGCAGAAACCCCAATAAACTAGATGTGAATAGTCTCACTGGAGAAGAACGTGTTCAACTGATTAACAGAAGAAATGCTAGAAAGGTATTTTAATGTTTTTTTCTTAATCTTTTGTATCGATTCAATATTTAAGAGATCTCCAGAACACTATTTCATTATGCGGTAGTGTTTTCTAGCAGACCTGGAAATGAGTTAAATCTGTCAGATTTCTGAGGGAAGACATGCAGTATAATTTTATGCAGTCTAATTTCAAATCTTGCTTCATTAGCTGAGCTATTACATGAAATAAGTCATTTAACACATCTGTGCCTAAGCAGTGCCATTGCACATGATTGTACACTTATACAAGGCCACTACATCAAAAACAGTCATTCTCATCAGGGGTAATTTCACCTCTCAAGGAATATTTGTCAGTGTCTGGAGACATCTTTGGTAGCCACAAGGAGAGGATACTACTGGTATCTAGTGGGTAGAAGCCAGAGATGCTGCTAAACCTCCTACAGTACGTAGGACAACTCCCACAATACCAATTCACAATGTCTGTACTGCAAAGGTTAAGAAACTCTGATCTAAGAGGACACCATTCACATTATAGCCATCATAAATTTATATATTTATCACTGCAATTTTCTGTCAGATGACCTTAACGTGTCTTTTTCTATCAAAATCAGCATATTACATAATTTCTGATTGATGAAACTAGAATGTCTTAAAGTTACCTTGTAGACTAATGCCACCTTTGTGGCTTATCTTCTTTTACTGAATGATGAATGATAGAGTGGAGATTTTTCAGAAATAGACTTACATAGATTTCTTGTTTTATGTTTGGATTAATATGTTTCTCTTTTACCTCACAAAATAAACAATAGAAACCGGTGACACTGTTTTGTATATGTATAGCTTTGACACACTTTTTTATTCCGATGAGCAAGCAACAAAATAAATAGGAAAGAAAAAATGGCGTTAGTGTAAGAAGATCACATTTCTCATTGCATTATTTTTCTCATACACTAAATTACCTTACATAAGTCTAGTTCTGATTTACTGTCTGTTAAATGCACTCACTGCTAGGATAAAAATACCAAAAACATTTGAATTTCTCATAAGAAATATTGGAATTAGAAGAAAACTATTTTAAAATAACAGTTGTTTTAGTATTGTTGGGTATACCAACTCTTTAAAGTTAATGTTAATTTTTCCCACAATTTTGTAGAGATAGCTTATTTAGCTTTTGTTAGTATTTTAAAGTATAGCATACATGTCTTAAGGAAAGAACAAGGTGACATTTCAGTAGCATTTTACTTAATTTTGTGCTTGTGTAGATTTTGTTACAAATCCTTCTACTTCATCTTATACCAAAAATTCACATTACTAAATATTATGAATGAGTTTGTCTTAGCCAATTTTAAGGAAATGAAACAATTTGAATTTTTACTTGTTGGGTTTGATATTAAACATTCTAAATTTTATTTTTAATTGTTGTAACTTCATGAGAGGTTTGTTCATGTTCCTTAATTTGTAGAGTTTCTAATTGTCTTGAGTCTCTCGGGTACAGGCTTAAGGATTGATGAGTTATTAAGGAAAAGAATCTACCTGCTAAATCCCCATAAACCCCCAAGAGGGCCTCCATTTTCAGTAGAAGCTTAATGAAGGAGATAATAAAAAAGAGAAGACAACAGAATTACAGAGACTAAGTAAATACACTTATTTCCTTAAATGTACTTATTTAAATATACTTCTTTAAATATATTATATAAATAAATATAAGGAGCTGGGGGTGTGGTGGTGCACACCTGTAGTCCCAGCTACTCAGGGAGCTCAGGAGGGATGATTGTTTGAGCCCAGGAGCTCAAGGCTGCAGTGAACTATGATCACATCACTGCATTCCAGCCTGGGCAACAGAGTGAGACCTTAAGAAAAAGTGAGTGAGTGAGTCTCCTTAAAAAAAAAAAAAAAAGAAAGAAATACCACGTAAGAATATTTGTGTTGGGTGCAGTGCTCAGGCCTGTAATGACAGCACTTTGGGAGGCCAAGGTGGGTGGATCACCTGAGGTCAGGAGTTCAAGACCAGCCTGGTCCAACATGGTGAAACCCTGTCTCTACTAAAAATACAAAAATTAGCCAGGCATGGTGTGGGCACCTATAATCCCAGCTACTCAGGAGACTGAGGCAGGAGAATCGCTTAAACTTGAAAGTCAGAAGTTGCAGTGAGCCAAGATCATGCCACTACACTCCAGCCTGAGCAACAGAGTGAGACTCCATCTCAAAAAAATAAATAAATAAATACTTATAGGTAATATAACTGATCATATTAAACCCTGTCTGTATCCTATCAAGATATAGTATTTAATTATTCAAAGTGGCATAAAA
Organism: Hylobates moloch; assembly: GCF_009828535.3. Taxonomy (NCBI): domain Eukaryota; kingdom Metazoa; phylum Chordata; class Mammalia; order Primates; family Hylobatidae; genus Hylobates; species Hylobates moloch. The sequence goes on from NW_026652281.1 coordinate 88,989,930, forward strand.
GAAGAAATTACTCAATAAATATTTTTAGTCTCTAAAGGGATGTTAAATTGGTAGGTATAAATCATTTGTCCAAATGTAATATTTTCAATTTAAATTTCAAAATATTATTTTGTCTCAGTGTCATATTATTACATTTTTTTCCAAATTATTCACTTATGATTGGTTAATTATATCATACTTCACATATGAAAGATATATATAATTTTATACTTTTAGGGTGTCAGTGTATATAATCGATAACAGTATTGGTTTTTGAGACCTAGGTTTGTATCCTGACTGTAACATGTACTCGCTAACTTTAGGCAAATTATATAAATTCTCTGAGGCTCAGTTTCTTCGTTTGAAAAATAGAAGTAATACTGTCTCCAAAGGAGGTAGTGAGAACTAAAATAAATTTTACATTTACTTAGCACAATACTTGGCATATAATAACTTATATTTATTATGTGACAGGCATTATGCTAAGGTACTTGAATTGTCTCATTTTATCTTTATAAAACCCTATGAGGGAAGTATTATTGTTATCCCCATTTTACAGATCAGAAAATTGAGGCTGAAAGAGATTTACTGATTTGCTCAAGTTCACATAGCTGGTAAGTCTAACTCTAGAGGGTGTACTTTTAACTAGGCTATACGGCCTGTTCAGCATGGTAGTTATTCATTTTACTGTTCTAGTTATTCTACTTAAAACGTTTAAAATTTACATTATCACATGTTTATATATTACATCAGTAGTCCATAGGGTCACGGTGGGCCTTTTTAATATAATCATAAAGATTATCTAAAGTGGTTCAAAAAATATGTATTTTAAGGAAATAAACTCTGTAGAGCATACAATAAAAGCAATCAAGAGTTTTCTATGTAATAGTGTTTTAGTATTTAACAATCTGTTTCTAATTTACAGGTTGGAGGTGCATTTGCTCCCCCTTTGAAAGATTTATGTAGATTCCTAAAAGAAAATTCAGAATATGGAGTAGCTCCTGAATGGGGAGATGTTGTTAAGCAATCTGTGAGTATTTTATGAATACTAACTCATACATTATTTTCAAATTAGGTGCCATTCAATTATATCTTAGATTAATTATAATTAATAAAATATTCCATGAATTCGTGACAGCATTTTTCAGTTCGCAATTTTTATTTTGCAGTACATGTTGCAAATTTCTCAGATGCTTCTCAGGTTAGAACAGAGAATCAATAAATACTGATTTGTTTTTACATTAACCTCTAAGATACCATTTGAATGATGCCACAAAGAGTAATCAAATATATGAGCAAATATGTAAGAATATTCATCATGGTATACTAGTAAAAAATTGAGAATAAATTAATAGTTCATTAAGATTCTGGAAAGCTATGCAATTTTTTTCTTTTTCTTTTTTTTTCTTTTTTTTAGACAGGATCTCTCTCTGTCACCCAGGCTGGAGTGCAGTGGCGTGACATTGGCTCACTGCAACCTTCGCCTCCTGGGTTCAAGTGATTCTCATGCCTCTCATGCCTCAGCCTCCCAAGTAGCTGGGACAACAGGTGCCACCAACACACCCTGCTGATTTTTGTATTTTTAGTAGAGATGATATTTTGCCATATTGGCCAGGCTGGTCTTGAACTCCTGGCCTCAAGTGATCCACCCACCTCAGCCTCCCAAAGTGCTAGGATTACAGGCCTGAGCCACCATTCCCAGCCTAGGCAACTATTTTAAAAATTATATCTTAGACCTAGTGCAGTGGCTCACCCCTGTAATCCTAGCACCTTGGGAGGCCGAGGCGGGTGGATCACCTGAGGTCAGGAGTTCGAGACCAGCCAGCCAACACAGAGAAACCCCGTCTCTACTAAACATACAAAAATTAGCCAGACAGTAGTCCCAGCTGAGGCTGAGGCAGGAGAATCACTTGAACCCGGGAGGCAGAGGTTGCAGTGAGCCAAGATCGCACCATTGCACTCCAGCCTGGGCAACAGAGGCAAGACTCCATCTCAAAAAAAAAAAAAAAAAAAAAAAATCATATCTTAGAAGAACATCTAAAGGGAGGGAGAGAAAGTTCACAGTATATTAAAATCAGTAGTATTTCTGCTCTTGGGATAGTAAAACCTACACATATGCTAATGGTGAATAATTAATAGATATTATTCTTACAGGTGTCCAAATGGAAACGGCAGGCTATAAAACTAAGTTCGCTGTGATTCTGTTTTTTTGTTTGTTTCAGAAAGGGAGGTGGGGGGAATTATAGAATGTGTATAATTGCACAAGGAAAAAAATAGAACACATACTGAAATGTTAGCAATGGCTATCGCTGAATGATGAGATGATGGATTTTTTTTTTATATTTTTTGTTGTGTTTTCTGCAATAAGCCCTGATGCCTTTGTAAAGAGAAAAAATAAGTTGATTCAATTCAAAACAAAATTAAACAATAGTCGAATGAGTCTTGTCTTAAACCACTATCTAGAACTGCATTGTCACAAACAGTAGCCCCTCAGTAGCCACAAATAGGCACATGTGGCTGTTGAGCACTTGAAATGTGAATTAACATTAGTGTAAAATACACAGTGGTTTTGGATTTTGAAGACTTTGTTGGAAAAAAAGAATGTAAAATATCTCAATTTTTATAGATTACATATTGAAGTGACAATATTCAGATTATGTTCTATTAAATAGACTGTATTACTAAAATTAATGTCACCTATTTCTGTTTTACCTATTTTAAATGTGTCTACTATAAAATTTTAAGTTACATATGTGGCTTACATTGTATTTCTATTAGATAGTGCTGTGCAGTGATTCTAAACTCTTAAAACTTCTAAGAGTTCTGGGACCCAGAAAATCATGGGAGAATTACATGAAAGTAGCATAGATTGTTTTCTGTTGTCCTGGACTTTATGGTTCCCAATCTGCAAGTGCTACTGCAGGTGATCTTACCCCACTTTGAGTATCTTTTTGAGCATGGCTCTATCTCCTTTATTCCCAAAGTAAAATAATTCGTATGAAGCATCTTACTTTAACCTTAACCTTTCACTTCCTCTATTCCTTCTTTATTGTTCTTCTCAATTAGAAGGGAGCCACTTCTTTGGTCTTCTAGAACAAGTGATGGTGTGAAACACGTAAGGGTTATGGAAGTACCCATGAAAAAATTCTTTTGGACCTTATATTTTCTGGAATTATACTACAATTTTATGTTTTATAGTATGGAGGAAGGCTAAAGACCTCTTTACTCACTTATTCTGTGATAAAATGAAAAGTGGAAGAGCTGTTTGAAGCTACCACTTACATAAAATTAGGTTATTGCTATTATAATTGATTATTTAATATCAGTACAGAATAAATTTACAAATAATTACCTATTTTTCATGGTTATTTTTATGATAAGCTAATAACTCTTTATTTTCATGTAGGGATTATTAATGAATATATATTTCTTCCAGGGATTTCTTCCAGAAAGCATGTATGAACGTATTCTCACTGGTCCCGTTGTGAGAGAGGAAGTAAGCAGGCGGGGGAGACGGCCTAAAAGTGGAATTGCAAAGGCCACAGTAGCAGCAGCTGCTGCATCTGCCACCAGTGTTTCAGGCAATCCTTTGTTAGCCAATGGGTTACTTCCAGGTGTGGATCTCACAACTCTTCAGGCCTTACAACAAAACCTACAAAACTTGCAGTCACTGCAAGTAACTGCAGGGTTGATGGGAATGCCTACCGGCCTTCCTTCTGGAGGAGAAGCTAAAAACATGGCTGCTATGTTCCCCATGCTGCTGTCAGGAATGGCTGGATTACCAAATCTGTTGGGCATGGGAGGACTCCTGACAAAGCCTACGGAATCTGGGACAGAAGACAAAAAGGGAAGTGACTCTAAGGAGTCAGAAGGAAAAAAAGAAAGGACAGAGAGCCAAAGTTCAGAGAATGGTGGAGAAAACTCTGTGTCAAGTTCTCCTTCCACATCCTCTACTGCTGCATTAAACACAGCTGCAGCTGCCAACCCATTAGCTCTTAACCCACTGTTACTATCTAATATACTTTATCCAGGGATGCTTCTCACTCCAGGCCTTAATCTTCATATTCCAACTTTGTCCCAGTCCAATACTTTTGATGTACAAAACAAAAACAGTGACTTAGGCTCGTCTAAGTCTGTAGAAGTAAAGGAAGAAGATTCCAGAATTAAAGATCAGGAAGACAAAGGAGGAACTGAACCAAGTCCTCTCAATGAAAACAGCACAGATGAAGGTTCAGAGAAAGCTGATGCTTCATCTGGATCTGATAGTACATCATCGTCATCTGAGGATTCAGATTCTAGTAATGAAGACTGATTCCCAGACTCTGCACTTAAAATATGAACTGATTTTGGATTTTTTCTTTAATAGTTAATTGTAAATACCCCAGTGTTGAGTGCATCAATAACTTACTGACCGAACATTTCAGTTATTTGTTTAGAAGTGCAAACTGCTTTCAGAGACGTTTTGCATGTAATATTTCTTAAGATTCATAAGTTTCTGAACTCGTATGTACTATCAAATACATAAAGGTGTAAAATTACAACAAAAGGCATTATAATTTTGTTGGGGGTTAATTTTATGGAAATTATGCTCAATAAGAGTTGTATATTTAATATATTTGCAGTGAACACAGAATACTTTATGCATATTACTGATTTAATTTGAATATAGTTTTACAGCCTCCTTGACACCTATAATTTACAGATCAAAACTCAGCAATAATTTGGGCAGCTAATGAATGTCATGAAAGCTGTAGAATCTACATCACCATCCATTGCTTTAATTACATGAAAATGCTCTAGTGTTGTGATGCACTGCTGATGTTTCCAATTCAGGTACAAGTATGTTTTAAAGAAGAAATAAGTTTCCCAATCAGCCAATTTAACTGGCTACCTGTTACCTCAGCTGAGTTAGTTTAGGAAGTTTACATTCATTTCTAATTCTATACTTGTTTTCAGGGGTTTTTTAAACACATCCTATATATCATGTTAATCTGGCAAGAAATATGACTTGCTTTTTGCTGAGCTTAATTCAGATATCAGTAAAATTAAGTCATAAAATAATCATGTGTCATGTGACTTTGGCACCCTATAGACATACTTAGTTTTAACTTTTCAAAGTTTGGCCTCCTATGAGAAATAATCATGTCTCAGATGAGTAATGTCTGTTTCCAGGGTTCAGAAAAGGCAAACTCATGAAATGCCACTGAAAAGAACTTTCAACACAGCATACTTCATGTAAAAGAAATTGTTTGTTTGCTTTCTTTGTGTAGATTTCTATTTGTGTTTTATGTCATGGAAATATTCCAGAATTAACAGATAATAGGGGTAAAGTAATATGCAGATAGTCTAAATTCATTTTAAGTTTCTAGGTGTAAGCAGACTAAATGTTGCCCAGAATCAGTGTTGGGTTATCAGTTTATATTAAATATACTGAGTTGCCCATTTTGAAAATGCACTTTGAATAATCTCAAAAAGATGTACAAGTTATACCTGTAAACCACAAAAGTGAAGCCTAAGGCTTCTGTTCAATTTCATAGAATCCTTTACCATGTAAAATTTGTCTGATATTTGATTTGTGATACAATTTCTCCTGCTAAAGCTGCTATTATTCTGACAAGGTAGAGGTCCAGGTTCACCTTCATATATATTGAAAACAATTAGTACTGAATTGGACATAAAAATATTGACATTCTAAGGAGAGATATATGTTAGCATTTTTCTGGTACTCAAGTAAGTTAGTGGTAAAGTCTGCAAGGGCGTAAATTTAGGGGGAAAATGTGTCCCAGTTCTCTCCTACAGAAAAAATACTTTCAGTATGTTTTGATAAAACTGTTGCTTCATCATGAGTTAGTCAATGGTATCAGGTTTTCCAAGACCTTTACCAGTAAATTATGTTTCTGTATGTAAAATAACCCCTTATTAGAGAGACAGTGTTATATGTATTTACAAAATTATATAAGTTCCATTGGGATTGTATTGATTTTGTATTTTCCCAAAATAGTACTTTGAATTGATAGTCCTTTATGCAATGTCTTAGCAATAGTCTCTATAATGCCCATCCAGGAGAAGTGGGTAGTAATTCTTCATCATGAAAATGATATATTACATATTTAGTATCTTCCCTTTGCAGTATTGCACTTTTGTTTAACTAGAATACACCTATGAGATAGCCAAAGTTTTTCAAACACAGTTAACTTAGTTTACCGGTGGAATATTTCAACACCAACCACATTTCCCTTCCTCCCTCTAATTCTACCCACATGATCTTTATTCCTTCCTTTCGCCAATTAAAAAAAAAAAAAAAAGGAAAAAAAATCTGTAGATCTTGTCACTAAAATCTAATTTATATCAAATTTATGAGAGAAAATATTTTCCTAATTATGGTCAAATAAATTCGGTTAACATCCTAGTGATTCTCTTTCTATGTAATAAGGCAATTACAGTTTTCAAAGCATTAAGTCTAACATAACTTTAAACATTTTCTTAGGTTTCAAGACACTTCTATTTAATATTCATTGGGGAAAAGTTGTCCAGCTATCAGCTAAGAAAACACATGCAAATATGGTTGTGTAAAGTTAAGGGTTATAAGGAAAAAAAAATCAGTAGAATTACATAATACTAAAGTTGCAGTTGAAAGGATATCCAAGTATGTGTTGGTAGTTACTAAAAGAATTATAGCTGTTATTGCCTTGTATTTATAGCCCTTGTTTCAGGTTTTATGATTCAAGTCTTAGTCCAATCTTTCTTTTGGACATTTGCAATATTTACCAGTTGTGTTTTGTGTAGTCTGAATTTGCTTTCTGTAGTTGAGCAAACGTCTTAAAAAGTCATTTGTAATTTATTAAATTACTTTCTATGATGTTCTATAGAGCAAATGGAAGTTTAATTATTTTTTATTAAACATATTCTTTGACTACCCATGATGTCAGCCTCTGTACATGAGAATACTTTTTAAAATTGAATTTTATATAGAATTTATCTTATTCCAGTTATGACAGACACCATAGTTGTAAATCTTTAAAAGGAAAATATACCTTGGAAGAATTTTTAAAACAAAAATTGGCTATAATTTTATCCACAATATCTTAAATGCTGTCAATTTTTCATTTTGATTTAATTTTATTAATGTTGTTCATTGATATTGGTGGTTGCAAAAAAAGAAAAAGCTGCTTCTTGGGCATTCAAATTATTAAACCCCAATTTTGCAGCCCAATCTCAACTTCATGCTGAACATTAAGTATTATTTTCTTAAGTTTTTGGACTTTTAAAAAAATTCAGAAATACTCAGAGATACACCTCACCTCTTTAAGAAGTCCATTTTAGAAATCAATAATTATTTTTTTCCCTTAGTCTTAAGAGTGTTTCCTAACTCATTGCCATTGGTAGTGTTCTTTGTAAACATTAAAGAAAATAGTTTTTCCTCTAATTACAAAACTAAAACAGTGGAGTCTCATACTCATTTAACTTGAACACATTCAACTACACTTTCACGTTTAGAAAACCTTTTTTTCATTTTTGTACAACATAACGTATAAACACAAACCAACTGCTTCATCTAGTACCCAGAGGAACAGTAGTCTGTTCCAGTGTTGGAGGAAGAATTGCCTATGTTAGACGTTTTTGAGAAGAGATACGAGGTATAAAATGATGTATTCTGTATTTTGTGAGCTCTACGAGAGAAAAGAGTGATTTTTTTTTTTTTTTTTTTTTTTTTTTAATAAAGAAAAGGTCTTGCTCTGCCTCACCTAGGGTGGAGTGCAGTGGTGCAATCACAGCCCACTGCATCCTTGACCTGTTGGGCTCAAGCAATCTTCCCTCTTCAGCCTCCTGAGTAGCTGAGACTACAGCATGCATCACCACAGCCAGCTAATTTTTGTATTTTTTGTAGAGATGGGGTTTTGCCATGTTGCCCAGGCTGATCTCAAACTCCTGGGCTCAAGCAGTCCACCCATCTCGACCTCCCAAAGTGCTGGGATTACAGACGTGAGCCACCACACCCAGCCAGAAATGATTTTTGACTACACCTAATATTCACTTTACACAATAGAACTTAATCTCTATATAAGCTATTTATCTTAAAATTCAGAAAAGCACAAAAATATTTAAATCATTCATAAACTAAAACTACCCAGAGATAAACACTGTCAGTAATATATTCAATCTTTTGTATATCTGTTATTTACACGTAGTGGGTTGAGTAGTGTCATTCAGAAACTGATGTCAACCTAGAACCTCAGAATGTGGCCTTATTTTGGAAATCGGGTCTTGGCAAATGTAATTAGTTGTAGTCATGCTGGATTAGGGTGGGCCCTAAATCCAATGACTAGTGTCCTTAGAAGAAGAGCAGAAGATACTCAGAAACACCGGGAAGGCGGCTTTGTGATAAAGGAGACTGGAGAGATGTTCCTACAACTAGGGAACACCAAGGATTGCTAGCAACCACCAGAAGCTAGGAGAGAAGTAACAAGCATTCTCCTTCATAGCTTCCAGAAAGAACCAACCTTGCCAACACCTTGATTTGGGGTTTCTAACCTGAACTGTAAGAGAATAAATTTCCATTGTTTTAAGTCACCTAGTTTGTGGTAATTTGTCATGGCAGCCCTAGGAAACATAGCTTTTCGTATTAACTCAGTGTTTTATGGTACATAATTTCTACCTGCTGTAGGCTTTGAAAAAGAAAAAAAACTTGGTGCACTGCCCTTAATATACTGACCTATGTCAAATAAGAATCCTGCAATGTAATTTTTAATACATAATATTGATTCATACAGATGTAATTTATTTAATCATTACTTTAAAATGGACATTTGGGTTTATGTAGACATTTTTGCATCCATCCCTAAATAATTTGCTTAATTCCTAGAACTGAAAATACTTCCTCTGTTTTTAAGGACTTCAGTTTATGTTGCCACATTTATAATGAAGCTACTAGTAGCTATTTATACTAACATTAGCAGCGTACATTTTGTGCATGCCCATTTACTCCCAAATCTTTACCAATGCTGTGTATTGTCTTTTTAAATAATCTTTGCCAAATTAATAGGCATAAATTATATTTTGATCTTTAAAATTAACTTATTCTTTTTTCCTAGTCAAAAAAGACATGCATATTATAGAAAATCTAAGGGGACGGGGAAGCACAAAGTAAAACCCCCATTAATGCTGAAATTCAGAGATAATCATTAACCTTTGGGTAATTTTTCTTTGCATATACATAATATATATTTTAATAACAATGGAGTTATACTGTACATACCATTTGTAACCTACTTTTTTAATTGACTATATCATGAGTATCTTTCCATGTCATTAAAGAATCTTCCACAACATAATTAAGGGCTTTCTAATATTCCAATATATAGATGTATTATAATTTAATACCCAATTATTGAACATTTAGATATATAATATTTCAGTTTGGGGCTATTAAACAATAAGGTGTTTGTAGTTAAATATTTGCATACATTTATTATTATTTCATTAAATATTTAGGCATGAAATAGTTGTGTTTGAGTCTTGGAACCAGTAAGATTGTTCTATTTTATACCTCAACAGCAAAGCAAACAGGGTATGCAGGAGGCCTGCATTTATAATTAAATAATTTAAATATACATTATGAATTATTTAGCTCATGTATATCATATATATGCATTATATATCACAGGCGTTTTTTTCCTGTTTTGCATATTATGCAAACAGTAGACCTAAGAAAACTGGAGTGACTTTACTAATACCAGATAAATAGACTTTAAAACAAAAGAAAATTGCTAGAAATAAACATTTTATAATGACAAAAAAGGCCAATCTACTAGGAAAATACCACAATTATAAACATATATGCACCTAACAAAGCTGCACAATCCATGAAGCAAAAACTAACACAGTTGAAAGAAGAAATATACAATAAAACAAGAATAGTTGGAGACTTCAATATATCGTCTATATAATGGATAATATAACTTTTTAAAATTTTTTTAATTTTATTATTATCATACTTTAAGTTTTAGGGTACATGTGCACAACGTGCAGGTTTGTTACATATGTATACATGTACCATGTTGGTGTGCTGCACCCATTAACTCGTCATTTAGCATTAGGTATATCTCCTAATGCTATCCCTCCCCCATCCCCCCGCCCCACAATAGTCCCTGGTGTGTAATGTTCCCCTTCCTGTGTCCATGTGTTATTATTCAAATCTCACCTATGAGTGAGAACATGCAGTGTTTGGTTTCTTGTCCTTGCGATAGTTTGCTGAGAATGATGGTTTCCAGCTTCATCCATGTCCCTACAAAGGACATGAACTCATCATTTTTATGGCTGCATAGTATTCCATGGTGTATATGTGCCACATTTTCTTAATCCAGTCTATCATTGTTGGACATTTGGGTTGGTTCCAAGTCTTTGCTGTTGTGAATAGTGCCACAATAAACATACGTGTGTATGTGTCTTTATAGCATGTTTTATAATCCTTTGGGTATATACCCAGTAATGGGATGGCTGGGTCAAATGGTATTTCTAGTTCTAGATCCCTGAGGAATCGCCACACTGACTTCCACAATGGTTGAACTAGTTTACAGTCCCACCAACAGTGTAAAAGTGTTCCTGTTTCTCCACATCCTCTCCAGCACCTGTTGTTTCCTGACTTTTTAATGATGGCCATTCTAACTGGTGTGAGATGGTATCTCATTGTGGTTTTGATTTGCTTTCTCTGATGGCCAGTGATGATGAGCATTTTTTCATATGTTTTTTGGCTGCATAAATGTCTTCTTTTGAGAAGTGTCTGTTCATGTCCTTCGCCCACTTTTTGATGGGGTTGTTTGATTTTTTCTTGTAAATTTGTTTGAGTTCATTGTAGATTCTGGATATTAGCCCTTTGTCAGATGAGTAGGTTGCAAAAATTTTCTCCCATTCTGTAGGTTGCCTTTTCACTCTGATGGTAGTTTCTTTTGCTGTGCAGAAGTTCTTTAGTTTAATTAGATCCCATTTGTCAATTTTGGCTTTTGTTGTCATTGCTTTTGGTGTTTTAGACATGAAGTCCTTGCCCATGCCTATGTCATGAATGGTATTGCCTATATCACTATATACGCAAACTACGGAATACAGAAGGAATGAAAGAATTAGAAAACTCATCATTTTTCCTGTACTAGTGGAGGTGGCGCTAGGCAATCGTCATCAGTGTTGGAGATCTTGATAATGAAGGAGTCAGGCTGACACACCCTAACCCACTGACTCTCCCAACATTCCTAAAAGTGGGACACCAGACATCATGTGGTTTCTGACGTGAGGCGACAGGAAGTACACTACATCACCTCTTACATTTTTTTGCCAAACAGCTGGAATTCTGGATTTCATTAAGCCGTAGGTCTAATGACCAGTTTATTAGGAAGCACAGGGGATCAACGATTATGTTAGACAACACCATGGAGATGCAATCAGTCCAGTTCAGAGTGTGGGAGATCCTACAGGATAAATAAAAATCAGTTTCTCCAACAAGTAAATTGCATAGAAATGCAGACAAGGGGAAACGCTTACAGATTAAAATGCAACTCAAGTTCTATCAGATTTCTCCTTTAGATGCAATGTGTGGACCTTGTTTGGATCTTGATTCAGGGAAACTAACTTTATAAAGACATGTTTAAATAGAGAAATTTCAATACAGACTGGGCATTAAATGCCGTTAAGTAATTATTGTTACTGTGGTGTTATTTTACTTTATTTTTTTGAGACAGAGTCTCGCTCTGTCACCCAGGCTGGAGTGCAGTGGCACCATCTCGGCTCACTGGTTCAACTTGCCTCCCGGGTTCAAGCCATTCTCCTGCCTCAACCTCCCGAGTAGCTGGGACTATAGGCGCCTGACTGTAGTATTATTTTATTCTTACTATTTTTTTTTTTTGGTTTGTTTTTTGTATTTTTTGAGATAGAGTTTCACTCTGTCACCCAGGCTGGAGTGCAGTGGCATGATCTCGGCTTACTGCAACTTCTGCCTCCTGGGTTCAAGCAATTATCCTGCCTCGGCCTCCCGAGTACCTGGGATTACAGGCACATGCCACCGTGTCAACTAATTTTTGTATTTTTAGCAGAGACAGGGATTTCACCATGTTGACCAGACTGGTCTCGAACTCCTGACCTCAAGTGATCCACCCGCCTTAGCCTCCCAAAGTGCTGGGATTACAGGCATGAGCCACTGCACCTGGCCCTGTGCTATGGTTTTTTAAAGGACTTTATCTGAAAGAGATATATACTGAAGCGTTTACAGATAAAATGATATGATGACTGAGATTCGCTTCAAATCCTCCAGGAAACAAAAGTCAAAGGGAAGAGACATGAAACAAAAATGTCAAACATTTTTAATTCTGG
>NW_026652281.1:89002365-89018875 GCF_009828535.3 Hylobates moloch
TCTGAGGGTGAGGACCGCATAGCTGTCTGAATGTCCCATGTGTCTGCAGAAGGCTCTGCACACACAGGTGTGTGCGTGTATGTCCAGGAATGCATGTATGTGTAGGAGTGCATGTATGTGCAGGAGCACATGTATGTACTAGAGTGCATGTATGTATGTGTGCTGGAGTGCATGTATGTGCTGGGGTGCACGTATGTCCATGAGCACATGTATCAGTCCTCCATGCTGAGCTGTTATTTTGGGCATGCAAAGGGGCTCCATCTCATTCCTCGTTGAGCCCCCTGAAGCAGGCACGTACATGCACTGGGAGTGCCATAACAGCTGGGCTGACTGGGAGCTTCCACTGAGCTGGTGCAATGCCAGGCACTGGCCGTGCTCTCTTCTAGGCATTCAGTGCTCACCACACTGCATGAGATGAGCAAAGTGGTTAAGAACATGTGGTTTGGGGCAGGGCACGGTGGCTCACGCCTGTAATCCCAGCACTTTGAGAGTCCAAGTTGGGTGGATCACGAGGTCAGGAGATCGAGACTATCCTGGCTAACACAGTGAAATCCCATCTCTACTAAAAAAATACAAAAAAGTTAGCCTGGTGTGGTGGCGGGCGCCTATAGTCCCAGCTACTCAGGAGGCTGAGGCAGGAGAATGGCGTGAACTTGGGAGGCGGAACTTGCAGTGAGGCAAGAGCGCACCACTGCACTCCAGCCTGGGTGACAGAGCGAGACTCCATCTCAAAAAAATAAAAAATAAAAGAACATGTGGTTTGGAATACCCAGGTTCAAAGAGGCTCTGCCCATTATCAGCTGTGTGGCTTTGGGTAAATTGGTTAACCTCTGGGATTCCTCATCTGTAAAAGGGAGATAAAAGTTTCAAAATCATAGACTTGTGAGGATTATGTGTAAATGTGAGACTTAATGTTTGTAAAAACCTAGAGTAGTGCCTGGCCTGGAATAAATGCTCAATGAATATTAGCTATTATTGTTCCTGTCTTACAAATAGACAACTTAGGGCTTAGAGCGTTTAAGTAACTTGGCTGTGTTCCCACAGCCAATAAGAGACAGGTGTGCGCACAGGCTCACATTCTCTCTCTCTCTCTCTGATACACACACATGCACCAGTGCAGAGTGACCCCCAAACCTCCGGCACTCTCAGGGAGAGGCGCCACACCGGTGTCTTAGGGGATTCAGAATCACTAAGGCCCAGAAATCCCTCCTGCTGCTGCTTCAGGACATAGATCAGGAGGGCAGTGCTCAGGGCGAAGGTTGCCCAGTGCTGGTGCTGCCCTAAGCGCAGCCCTTGTAGGGAGCGAGGCAGAGGCTCGTCTCTCCCAGGGTGCACCGTTCACAGCAGGTGGTTGCTCGAAGGTTGTTGCACCACAGGAGACTCTAATGGGAAACCCTGCCTGGGGGACTGACTGCTTCAAAAGGCCCTTGAGGGTCTTTTCTTCTTTTCAAGGTCTGCTGTACTATTTAAGCATCTTATCTTCATCCTGGTAATAACTTCTCAGTTCCCAATCCTTCAGTACTTTCCAAGTCACCTTCCACACTCTCACCAGAGTAATCTTTCATTATAGTTTTCATCATGTCACTGCCTTGTTCAGAAGCCTTCAAAAACTCTGTCTCCTGTCTACCAAACCTCAGCTATGGGGTCCTGACCTCAATGTGCTGCCTCTGCTCCAGTCAGGCCAGAACCTCACTGACTTCTGCACGCGCTTTTGAGAAAATTACATTCTAGCATTGGGAGGCAGGAATCACACATCATATTGCTTTGCAGCCCCAAGAGGCTTCTCAGTAAATGCCAGAGATGCATCTGGCTGCGAGGCAAAGAACCAACTCAAAATGGCCTCGACCATCTGGGAACTTATTCTCTCATGTAACCAGAAGGCTGGGGTAGGCCTATGCTCAGTTGGCTCATTTAGTGGCCTAGCATGAACCCTTGATCATTCTACCTTTCTGTGCTGGCATCCACAGCCTGGCTTTGTCTGCAAGTCTGTCTGTATTCATGGTCACAAAATGGCTGCTGCAGCCCCAAGTGACACATCCCCCCACAATAACAGTCAAAGGCTGGAGAGGAGATAACTTTTTCCATGTGTTCCTTTTTAAAAGCAAAGAGAAGTTTTCAAGAATACACCCATCTGATGCCTTCTCATCCTTCAACGGCCAGAATGGCATCATGAGCCCACACCTAAACCAATCTCTGGCAAGAGGAGTAGAATTAATGTGGTTGGTTTGGATTAACCAAGCTTCCCTGAAGCATAAGACCACCAGACACCTGAACATGATGCTGGCAAGGCAGCCCGCAGGGTGTGATACACTGAGGGATGGGAGGAAAAGTGGTCTTCCAACCCACCCCTGGCCTCCTTTCCAGACTAAGCACCATTTCATCATGGTGCCCACCTTCTCTGACTTACAGAGGGCTTCCCCTCCTTCCTACAGCCTTCTGTTTCAGCCATAGCCAAATGGCTTGTGGGTGCCTGGATGTATTCTGCGAATTTGCTGCTTTCAGAGCTTACATAGGCTGTTCTGTTTGAAACACAATTCTCCACCCATCTTTAGTCCGCTACATCTTACTTCACCTTAAAAATGTCCCTCTAGGACTGACTCTTCCTGGAATCCTTCCCTGTGCCCTCATCCAGGGCCCCTCCTGTGCATCCCAGTGGCACTCCAGGGCTTCTCTGTTGTGGAGTGCGCCCCTCTGCACTTTATTCTTTGTTGCCTTGTCTGTCTTTCCATCCAGCTGGGACCTCCTCGAGGGCAGGCCTACATCTGCTGCACTTTGGGACATGGAGCCTGGTCCAGCACCTGGCACAGAGCCATCCGCCAGAGTTTGTTGAATGAATGTATGATTAATGTGTTACCCAGCACCCCCTGCACGTCCTGTTTGCCCATTTCTTGGGCCAGGGTAATGGAGGTTATAGACCGGGGCCCCAACCCCAGCTCTGCCTCCAGCTTCCAGATGTTTCTGTGGATGTAATTTCTTCTTTTGGAGCCTCAGTTTCCTTATCTTTGGTGCCCCCAATTCCCAAAAGTCCCTAACTCCTCTAGCCTGGGTTTCCCTGAGGGCAGGACCTGAGACAGGAACTTGGGTGCAGGCAGCTTATTTGGGAGGTGCTCCCAGGAACCAGGATTGAGGGAGCAGAAAAGTGAGATGGGGAAGGAGGAAGTCATCATGGGAGTGTGACATTGGGGTCCCTGTTCTATGTCACTAGGGCTCAACTGTCCTGGGATCTCCTGAGAAGCATATGGGGTATTTCCAGGACCATGCCCTCAAAGGCTGGGAGATGGGAGCATTTATCTCTGCTAGCTCTTGTTCCCCATCAGTCAAAGTTCATTCTCAGTAACCTTAAGTCTCCTGGGTTTCTGGGATGTCCTCATGCACAGGCTAGGTGGTTGCTGCGATGTGGGCAGAGGTCTTGAGCAGAAAGACATACAGAGGGCACTTGAGGTGGAACAGTATCTGGGGAGGTTCTCCCCCAGAATTGCCCATCGCAGCTGCAGCTAAACTCAGAAATGGGCTGAGGGGGCACCAGGGGCCTCTGCTCCGTTCTTGCTAGGAAAATTATCTTAGTTTCAGGGGTCACTCAGGGGCAATGGCAATCAGTGGTTATCAGGAGCGTTGAAGAGCCTGAGCACACCCCAGCAGCCTCTTGACCCCCGACACTTCTCCTTCCTTCCAGCTGGCGTCCAGCTTCCAGGCCACTGCCCGGATTGGCTTGGAGACAGAGGCACACTTCACGGCTGCAGAGAGGATACTGCAGTACATGAAGGTGGGGTCCAGGTCTGGGTCTGGTGTGGGGAGCTATGCAAGTTGGGGCATGACTTCTGTGACCTCTACAAGCCCCACCGGCCTCAGAGCCCTGAGACCATCCCAGGAAACACCAGGCTCCTGGCCTTGCCTCCCCATCTTCCCCAGACTTTTGTTCACCCTCTCGCTGAAGCTCTTCCACACCTGTCTGCTCACTTTGACCACATCCCTCGCAGCATTCCTAGCTGGAAGAGGAGATCATCTTCTCCTCTTGGAAATGAGAGGTTTGCCCAGTGCAATAATAATGATGACAATAATCTTTGTTCCTATTATTGCTTGCATTTATGTCATGGTGGCTAAGAGCACAGATTCTGTAGCCAGATTTCCTGGGTTCAAGTCTAAGCTTTACCATTTGAATCATTGGAATAACCTGGACAACTTATTCAAACTCTCTTTTCCCCATCTCTGAAATGAGAAAGACAATAGCATTGCTTTGCCAGATTATCACAAAGTTGAAATGATGTAACACGTAAAGCACCTAGCACACTGCCTGACCCATAGTGAGGCTCCATCATGTTCTTTATTATTGTGACTGAGACCTTTCTATGGGCCAGGCATGGTGCTAAGCTCTTTATCTAGACTATCTCATGGGATCATGGAACAATTTTATTATGTTGATTATCCACATTTTTCAGACAAGGAAACCGAGGTTGGGCCAGGCAGAATTTTTGCTTAAGATCACACAGGCTGGGGCTGGCAGAGCGCTCTGCAAACCAGGTCTCCTGCCCCCTTGCATGAGTGGAATTTATGAATTGTAGGGCCCTGATTTCCTGCCCAGGGACGCTGCCGTGACACAGCACCAGCATGGGGAGTTGTGGCTTGGAGCCAGGTGGTCAGATCCAACTTCTCCAGTGTTCTTTGCTCTCAACACACACAACTGCACTTGATGCAGAGTGGGCTCGGCGTTAGGCAGATCTGGATTTGAGTTCCAACCTGAAACTGTGTGATCTTAAGTAAGTTATGGAATTTATCTTAAGTAAGTTGTTGATCTTAAGTTGTTGGATCCTCTATCTCCTCACCTGGGAAATGCCTCCAAAAAGGCCTGTCTCACAGGATGTGGATAGAGAGAGATTAAGTCTGCACAAGGGCTCTGAGCTATGAAACCCCCCGAAGGGGTGAGTCTCTGCTGCCTTTACTGTCATTATCTTGGATTCTATTTCGTTAAAGTCACACAGTAAATCAGGAACATTGCTCTATGTTAATAACAAGGGAATTAGCTATGCAGGTTTCTCACTCTTCTGGGGAAAATTTTGTGTTTTAGGTGATGGGGGTGCGGGGGATGTTCCTCTGATTACACAGCAGGGGGCTTGACCTTGGCACAGGGCAGGCTGGGGTGGGTCACACCCCCTACAGTGAGAGGCTGGCAGGCCCACAGTGGGTGGGCCGAGATGGATGATAACTATTGATTTCTTTTTCTTTCTTCAAAAACAAGATGTGTGTCTCGGAAGATCCTTTACACATGGAAGGCACAAGTTGTCCCCAGGGGTGGCCACAGCATGGGGAAATCATATTTCAGGATTATCACATGAAATACAGAGACAACACACCCACCGTGCTTCACGGCATCAACCTGACCATCCGCAGCCACGAAGTGGTGGGCATCGTGGGAAGGACGGGCTCTGGTGAGCTGAGCTTCCTGGGGGAGCATCCCCGGCTCCTCCTTTGCCCTTTGGGCACTAGACCTATTTGGGGGCATGTGTTTGCTCAGTCATCCCCCAAATATGTATTGGGTCCTCACGCTGTGCTGGGCCCTGTGCTAGACAAACACTGGTAAGCAAAACCCAAGGTCCCTGTGATCATGGGATTCCAGTGGAGGAGAGAGATGTTAAATAGACCAGCAAATAAAGACGGAAATATGACAGCTGCAGGCTGTGGTGGCTGCCAGGGAGGAAATAAACAGGGCGGTGTTATGCAGAATAATGGGGCTAGTGGTACCGGGCTGTGGACACCTGGGTTCTGAGCCCAGTGCTTAAGCTGAGGCATGTAGGGTCCGGGCAGGAGCACTTTTGGAGGGGCAGTGCAGGGCACTGCCAGGATGAAGAGCAGGATAGGAGTCACATCCAGACTCCCCTTTTCCTCCCTCCCCACCCCCTTCCTGGACTGCTCTCACCAGCCTCTGTCTCCTCCTCTTTCCTCTCCCAGTTTCCTTTCTCCTCCTCAGTTTCTCTCCCTGTCTTCCTCTCCTGTCACTTCTGGGAGATCTGGCCCAAGTCCCCCTCCCTCTGCCTCTTTGCATTGTTCAAAAACTACTGTAAGACTTGGTTCTTGTCCCCAGTCCCCCACTTCAGGACACCCCAGAGCTGCCTCCTCCAGGCAGCCCCATGGATGATGAGAGCCTTCCTGGTCTCTGTCTCCTCAGCACTCCCGCACTGCAGGGTGAAGAGTTTCCACATATGTTCTTTTGGGTGTTCTTCTCTTGCTATTTTCCACCTGCCGATTGGTGGAAACCCTGAGAGGGCCGGGGTCTGGCAGAGAGAAGCTCTCAGTAGATTCTGACCCTACTGCCTATATTCATTCAGTAGGATTTTACCGAGCGCCTACTATGTGCCTGAGAACCAAAAAGTAAGGAAGACACACAGCTTCTACCCTCACAGAGCTTAACTTTGAGAACAGGGTTGAAACCTCCAATGCTTTGGAGCCTGGCAGGTGACATAGCTGAGTGCCATGGGTGGGTGTGATATATGGGGGCTGGGGAGGGCGGGTGGTGACTGGAGAATGCCACTGTGTCTCAACCAAGTGGCCGCGCTCAGCTCCAGCTGAGCTGTTGCCTGGGGGGGATATGGGTCCAGTGTTGCCAATTCTACTAAGTTTCAAGAGAAACATGCAATTTGAACTTTTATATCTGGGATTTTTTAAAATGCCGGCAAGGAATTAAAAAATAACCCTAACACTGTGTGTATGAAACAAAACATGTCTGTGGGCTGGCTTTGATCCAGGGGCCCCACATGTGCCCTCTGATCTAGGCTGTAACAAGCTGCTCATGGCATTAGGTACCACCTGGAGCAGAGACGCCAGCCCTCTCCTACCCCTTCAGGGCTCACAATGATGAAGAATGGGCCACGGAGGGCAGCAGGTCAGGTGCGATCGCCAGGTGTGACCTGTGCTTCCGCTAGTGCAGATGCAGGAAACTGAGGCCCCGCTCGTTTCTTGCCCCACAGGGAAGTCCTCCTTGGGCATGGCTCTCTTCCGCCTGGTGGAGCCCATGGCAGGTCGGATTCTCATTGACGGCGTGGACATTTGCAGCATCGGCCTGGAGGACTTGCGGTCCAAGCTCTCAGTGATCCCTCAAGATCCAGTGCTGCTCTCAGGAACCGTCAGGTGAGTGCTGGGCCAGCAGGCAGCCTGCAGGAGGTGGGTCACAGGACCAGGATTCCAGCACCGGGCTGCCTGTAGTGAGCTGGTGACCAGTGCCCTGATTTCCAGGCCTCCTTGGCCTGCTGGGCCACTCATGCCCACCTGGCTTACCTCACTGAAGTACTGTTGAGGATTAAATGAGGCCTCAATATATATAAGAGCACTTTGTAAACCATAATGTTATACACAAAAACAAAACATATTTTTATTTTTTAGAAACTGGATGGCATGGTGGTGCACAGCTGTAGTCCCAGCTATTCGGGAGGCTGAGGCAGGAGGATCACTTGAGCCCAGGAGCTCAGAGCTGTAGTACACTATGACTGTGCCTATGAATAGCCACTGTGCTCCAACCTGGGCAATACAGCAAGACCCTGACTCTATTAAAAAACAAACAAACAAGCAAACAAACAAAAAACAGAAACAAAACACTGATGAGATTGGTCAGATTTCACTACACCATTAAGCATTTGCACTCAGGCTACCATATTCTTTCTTGTCCAGATGTGGCTTATTCTCTCTGTGCACTGGGCAAAGCCCCTGGGGATGTTTTTAGGAAGTGCTTCTTCAGTGGTACACATTCCGGACAGCGGCGACATGAGAAAAATCCAGGCAGCCCAGTCAGCGAAGCAGACAGAACCAGATGTTCCAGCCTCTTCACTACACTTTCTGTGTCCTCAGAAGTCAACTCAGGGACGAAGCTTTATCCAGATTAGGCTCCTACTGACAATGCACTTTATCTGGGAGGAAACATAAAGGCATGGCAACTGAGGAAGACGGATGCACTAAAAAGCAGGCTAGGTCCCCCATGTTTTGTGATATTTAAGGAGAATTCTTAGAGCCAGGAGGATAAACTGAGCCCCAGAGCTTCATTCATTCATCCCTTCATTCATCCTCCCACTCATTTAACTTGCCTTTTCCGAGCTTCTGCCTGGTCCAGACACTGTGCTAGGGACTGGAGCCAGTTTAATGAATGTACATTTCCCCTGCTCCTCCAGTAGGAGCTCACAGTGTGGGTGGGGAAGATGGTTTTGTACAGGGGTAAGACCCAATAAATCACAGTATGAAGGGGTAATTGCTAGATCAGGGATATGTACAAAATGCTAAGGGAGCTACGACTGGGATGAGTCACTGCCTGAGTGAATCCAGAAAGGCTTCCCAGAGGAGGGGACATTTGATCAGGGTCTTGAAAGCTGAGTAGGAGCTTGCCAGGCAGAAAGAGGAGAGAAACTCTTTTCAAGGAGAGGGAACAATATGTGCACAGACACAGGGCTTCAAAATGACTGGGTCATGAGGCGGGGCATGGTAGTTCATGCCTGTAATCCCAGCACTTTGGGAGGCCAAGGCAGGGAGATCACTTGAGGCCAGGAGTTTGAGACCAGCCTGGCCAACATGACAAAACTCTGTCTCTAATAAAAATACAAAAATTAGCCAGATGTGGTGGTACATGTCTGTAATCCCAGCTACTCGGGAGGCTGAGGCACGAGAATTGCATGAGCCCGGGAGGTGGAGGTTGCAGTGAGCTGAGATCGCACTACTGCACTCCAGCCTGGGCGACTGAAGGAAACTCTGTCTCAAAACCTTCCCCGCCCCTCCAAAAAAACCAAAAACATGGTTGTGTTAGGGGAATTATCAGACATTTAGTGACAGATTTCTATGTTACAGTAGAATGTGTTCAAATCTCCTGTGCGTTGGTATGAAGAGTAGTAAAAATATGAACTTAACATTTATTGAGCATTTATATGTGCCAACTGAATGCCTTAGTATACTGTCTAATTTAACTCTCCCAGCAACCCTGTGAGGCCCTTTCATTATCCCCATTTTACAGATGAAGGCACGGAGCTTAGAGAGGAAGGGGACTTGTTTAAGGACACACAAAGAAATGGTGAAGATGAGATATAACCCTAGGTGTTCTAAACCCATAATTTGTGATATTTCCCCCACCTCTTGCTGCAGAAAGAAATGTGGACTTGGAATCCTACCTTAGAACTTAAGGCTCTACCCTTAAGCGTCTCTCTGAATGTCTTTGATGCCAGCCTGGCTCTCATACTGGCTTGTGGCGTGACCTTGAACAAGCCATTTAAAACTGATAAGAAAAGAGTATACCCATCTCATGGAGGAGAAAATGTCAAATAACCCATCTATGAAAGTGCTTTGGAGATATCAAATGTCATGCAAATAAGACCTGCCTCTTCTTTAGTACACATTAGCCCTACACACAAGATATGTGTGGCTGGCACAACTGGGGAAGGATAAAGCAGAGGTGGACAGGTTTCACTCAGGGCTACGTGGCTGCATAGCAGGGAAGTGTCTGTAGTGCTGCCTGTTCCAGATGCAAGTGTAAAGCTTGCTGGGTGTAAAGTCCAGATAGATTCCCTCTCTCATGTCAGTTACCTGGATGTTAGGATTCTTTTCACTGCAAGAAACAGAAAGTCCAGCCCCCCCACAATGAGCTACCACTTCACACCTACTAGAATGGCTATAACAATAATAAAAGGTAAATAGCAAGTATTATTAACAAGGATGTGAAAAAATTGAAACTCTCATGCATTGCCAGTGGGGATGTAAAATTGTGCAGAGACCATGGAAAACAATTTGGCAGTTCCTCAAAAAGGTAAACAAAAATTAGCTGGGCATGGTGGTCTGTGCTTGCAATTCCAGCTACTCAGGAGACTGAGGTGGGAAGCTTGCTTGAGCCCAAGAGGTCAACGCTGTAGTGAGCTGTGTTTGCACCACTGCACTCCAGCCTTGTCAACAGAGTGAGACCCTGTCTCAAAAAAAAAAAAAAAAAAAAGTTAAACGTAGAATTACCATGTAATCCAGGAATTTCACTTCTAGTTATATATCTCAAAGTGTTGAAAGCAGACTTCAACCCATATGTGTACACTAGTGTTTAGAGCAGCCCTACTCACAGTAACCAAAAGGTGGAAACAAGTCATATGTCTATAAACAGATGAATGGAAAAACAAAATGTAGTATATACATACAATGGAATATTATGCAGCTCTAAAAATGAGGGAAACAATACATGCTACAATATGGATGGACACGAAGTGAAAGATGCCAGACAGAAGGACACATACTACATGATTCCACTTATATGAGGTACCTGGAATAGGCAAATCCATATCGATGGAAAGTAGAATAGAAGTTACCAGGGGATGGTGGAGAGGGGAAAGAAGAGACTGTTTAATGGGTATAGAGTTTTTGTTGGGGATAATGAAAAAGTTTTGTTTTGTTTTGTTCTGAGACCGAGTCTCACTCTGTCACCCGGGCTAGAGTGCAGTGACACCATCTTGGCTCACTGCAACCTCCACCTCCTGGGTTTAAGTGATTCTTCTCTCTCATCTTCCTGAGTAACTGGAACTACAGGCTTGCATCACTGTGCCTGGCTAATTTTTGTATTTTTAGTGGAGTGGGGTTTCACCATGTTGGCCAGGCTGGTCTCAAACTCCTGACCTCAAGTGTTCCACCCACCTCAGCCTCCCAAAGTGCTGGGATTACATGTGAACCACCGTGCCCAGCAGGATGATGAAAAAGGTTTTGATATAAATAGTGGTAATGGTTACATGACATTATTAATGTATTTAATGCTGCTGAATTGTACACTTTTAAGTGGTTAAAATGATAAATACTATGTACTTTCTATCACACAATAAAACAAAACCCAAATGGCTTAAGGAAAAGTGGCCTCTAATGACTCATGCATGATAATGGGGAGGCCAAGTCTGAGTTCCAGGGCCCGGTTTTCCCCTAGCATTGCCTTGCTTCATTCTGAACTCCACATGAGGGCCCTGGGGGGCTCCATGTGTCCCACTCCTGTGGGAGGATGGTTGCAATCTCTCCGCACGTCTCTTCTCCCATGGTAGCCTGAGATACACTCTGATTGGTTACTTTCCCACCCCGAGCTAAGGACCATGGCCGGGGATCGCTGTATGTTGGTTGGCTTATCCTTGAGCCCTTTGCTCCATCTGGAGTGGATGGTGGAGCCCGCCCTGGAACACATGGGCTGGGGGACTGGGGAGGAGGTGGCCCCTAAACAAAACCTGGGGCTGCTGCCTGCAGAAGGAACAGGCGCTGGGAGGCGCAGGAAATCTCCATTCGTGGTGGTTCCATGCATTTCCCTAAACCCCATAATCCAGTTCTAAACATTCTTGGTCATTCGCTGGGCATATAAATGAGTGTTCAAAGGCTGGGTGATGTTGTTGAACACTTTGGACGACCAGTCGCGGAGGATCGCTGGAGCCTAGGAGTTCCAGACCGGCCTGGGCAACATGGTGAAACCCGGTCTCTTTTTTTTTTTTTTTTTTTTTGAGGTGGAGTTTTGCGCTTGTTGCCCAGGATGGAGTGCAGTGGCGCGGTCTCGGTTCGCCATGGCCTCCGCCTCCCGGGTTTGGGTGGTTCTCCTGCCTCACCTTCTCCAGTGGCTGGGATTGCAGGCCTGAGCCACCATGCCCAGCTAATTTTGTATTTTATTTTATTTTTTGGTAGAGACGAGGTTTCTCCATGTTGGTCGGGCTGGTCTCTAGCTCCCGACCTCAGGTGATCCGCCCACCTCAGCCTCCCGGTGTGCTGTGATAGCAGACATGAGCCACCGCGCCCGGCCCATTTATTAATTGGAAAGGAATAGATCGGCCTGGCGTGGTGGCTCACGCTTGTGATCCCAGGACTTTGGATGGCTGAGCGCGACGGATCGCTTGAGCCTGGGAGTTCCAGACCGGCCTGGGAAACATGGTGAAACCCGGTCTCTTTTTTCTTTTCTTTTCTTTTCTTTTCTTTTCTTTTCTTTTCTTTTCTTTCTTTCTTCTTTTTTGTTTGTTTGTTTGTTTGAGACGGAGTTTCGCTTTTGTTGCACAGGCTAGAGTGCAATGGCGCGATCTGCGGTCACCTCAACCTCTGCGTCCCGGGTTTAGGTGACTCTCCTGGCTTAGCCTCCCGAGTAGCTGGGATTACAGGCATGAGCCACCATGACCGGCTAATTTTGTATTTTTTTTTTTTTTTTTTTTTTTCTAGTAGAGACGGGGTTTCAACATGTTGGTCGGTCTGCTCTAGAGCTCCCTACCTCAGGTGATCCACCCGCGTCAGCCTCCCAAAGTGCTGGTATTGCAGGCGTGAGTCACTGGGCCTGGCCCGAAACCGAGTCTCTTAAGGGAAAAACAAAAACCACAAAGATTAGCCGGGCGTGGTGGGCCACGCAGGTAGTCCCAGCTACTCTGAAGGCTGATGTAGGGGATTGCTTGAGCCCCGGGGGGCGAGGTGGCAGTGAGCTATGATGGCGCTGCTGTAGTCCAGACTGGGCGACAGAGTGGGACTCTGTCTCAGGAAAAGGGAGAGGAAAAAAAGAAAGTAAATAAAATTGCTAAATCAAGGAAAAGCTTGACAGTATATTATTGAGAGAAATGCAGGCAAAGGTTAGCAGACACCAATGTTCACTTAGTGGGAACTGCAGGTGTTTCCCGGACAGGAGGCTGCTACTTTTCCAAAAGAAATCTATTATTGACTACCAATAAAAAAAAAATTACAGGTTTGTTACAATATACAAATAGCTAAACTTTATATAGCCATGACCCTATTCTAGCACTGCTCTAAGCCTTTCCCTGCTCTGAAATAGCTACTATTGTTACCTCTATTGTAGAGAAAACAGTTCCCAGAGGTGGTGGTGGAAGGACCAGGGAAACTGACTATAAAATTGACTTATTTTAAGATTTGGACTTAAATGTTCTTCCTGCTCTGCTCCTTAGTTGCCACATTTTAGTTAACATACCTCTTAAAACACTGGTACTTTCTATATTTGGAGGGACTCCTCTTGCAATTTGGAGTTTTTTTTGTTTTGTTTTGTTTTTTTTGTATTTTGTTTTTTGCACTAAGCATTTGGTCATAAGATCACCTGCGTTTTATGTCAGTTTACCTCTTTAGACATTATTCAGTCAGGAATGTAAATAGGAGCTAGCATTGTGTGTAAAAGGAAAAAACAGCTGCTTAAAACCATTTTTGTTTCATAATACAAATATAAATCAATATGTTATTGGAAATGCACGCTAGGTGGGGAGGGAAAATATGCAGAGAGAAAAGCCGCATCTCTGCTTGGAGTTCAGCACCGGGTCTCTTTTCCCTTCCACTTCCCCTGACAAGGCTGCCACCGTGACAGAAGCACATGGGGCTGCCTTTTAGTGACACCTGCTGGGACACACCTGGCAGAAGGGATTGCAGATTTGCATGTTTCCTGGCTGCCTCTGCTAGCCCCTGAGTCAGCAGTCCACTCCAATTCATGCTGAGCTTGGACAGCTCAGATTTGAATTCCCCCTTCCCTTGGAGCAACCGCTTTCCAGCCTCCTCATCAATCCTAAAGGAGAATGACCTACATGCCAGCATGACAGATGCCCAGAAATTTATAGAAGCTTCATTGTGAGCCTAAATCCTTAACGGGCTCAAACTGCCGACACCGGATGAAGAGAGAGGTTTTGCAGTAAAGCAGGAAGTCATTAAAATAATGAATCACCCAGCTGGGTTTTGAGCTCCTTTCCCACTAATTTAATGGAAAGATTTATTGTCTTTACAATGTACAATGCCCATCATCAGTTGAAAATAGAAGCCGAAAATGCATTTAAGGCTGGTTGCAGTGGCTCACACCTGTAATCCCAACTCTTTGGGAGGCTGAGGCGGATGGTTCACCTGAGGTCGGGAGTTCAAGACCAGCTCGGCCAACATGATGAAACCCCATCTCTACTAAAAATACAAAAATTAGCCGGGCATGGTGGTGCACCCCTGTAATCCCAGCTACTGGGGAGGCTGAAATAAGTTCATAAATTCAGCAGCTGTGAGGTAATTGGCCCAATTGCTATGCTACTTTCACCGCTTGAGGATGAACAGTGCTTAGGAGAGTGCAGGTTTACAGGTCTCTGAATAGTGCCATCCAAAAATGGTGAACAACCACCCTGAAAAACAGCTTGGTGTTTTTTTTTTTTTTTCACAAATTAGAAACATGCTTAACTGTTTACCCACTAACTGCACTCCTGGCCACTTGCCCTAGAAAAATAAAAGTTGATATTCATGCAAAAACCTGTGCATGAGTTTTCACAGCAGCTTTATTTTTAACAACCAAACTATAAACCCAAATGTCCTTCAACAGGTGGTTGACTAAACAAACCGTGGTACAGCCATACAATGGAATAGTACTTAGTAATAAAAAAAGGAATGAACTATTGAATGATTTGCAATGACCTCAAAGGAATTAAACTTTAAAAATTTAATCTCAGGCCGGGCGTGGTGGCTCACGCCTGAAATCCCAGTACTTTGGGAGGTTGAGGCGGGCGGATCACGAGGTCTGGAGTTTGAGATCATCCTGGCCAACACGGCGAAACCTCGCCTCTACTAAGAATACAAAAATCAGCCAGGCGTGGTTGCACCCACCTGTAGTTTCAGTACTTGGGAGCCTGAGGCAGAAGAATTGCTTGAACCTGGGAGGCAGATGTTGCAGTGAGCCGAGATCGTGCCACTGCACTCCAGCTTGGGAAACAGAGCAAGACTCTGTCTCAAAAAAAGAAAGAAAAAAGGAGCTGAGAGTGCCTTCTGGGGGCACAAGGAAGGGACTGGCTGATAGCAAGGAGAGAAAGATTTCATCCTGGCTCAGGTAGAAGACTTTACATTTTGAGTGATGACTGAGGAATCCGTCCTACCAGCATGGTAGATTTAATCTCAGGAGCACAGAATTCAGCTGTGGCCTGGAAGTCAGTCAAGCCAGGTGTTTCGCTTCATCAGTTGAGCAACTAAATAGGAGAGAAGAATGTTACTGCCCTCCTTAGCCTGAAACCTTAAGTGGCTTCTAATCACCTTTGGAATCAAGGCCGATATTTTCCCCAGGCCTTTGACTTCATCTCTACCCACATCTTGTGCCTTTTTCCTTTCACTTTTTATACTTAAACCACATTCACATTCATTTAACTCCCTGAACCAGCCATGCTTTTCCTTGATTCAGGGTCTTTGCATAATAAGCGTGTTCCTCTACCCGAGACAAATCCTCCTCCCCTTCCTTTAGCTATAACTTTCAGATTCCTCCCCAGGGAAATGAAGGGCAAGAAAGAAAAACCTTTGTCCCCTCCTACCTACCCAATCACCCCCACCTCACTCCTTTTCTCTCTCTCCCTCTTTCTGTCTCTCCAACACATACACGTAGTTAAGGTCTTCTGTGATGCACTCCTATAGCTCCCTGAAGTTTCGCTTTTATGATATGTCGTATTCACATTTGCCAATTCTTATTCTAGCTCTGTTTTCCCCATGAGATCACAGCTGTATAAGGGCAGGGATCATGCTCGTCTCATTTACGACTATATCCTGTGTCTGGCAAAGTATTTGACATATAGTAGGCACTTACTAAACATTTATTGAATGTTTTAATGGATGGACAGCAGGCTTTCTGGCTAAATGAATGAATAAATGACTAATCAGGCTCCAAGAACCAAACCTTTTAAACTCAATCATTAATGTTCATGCCCTCTACTCAAGGCAATGCCCTCACCCGCGGCCTTTTTTTTTTTTTTAAATCAGGGTCTCACTCTGTTGCCCAGGCTGGAGTGCAGTGGTGTGATCATAGCTCACTGCAGACTTGAACCCCTGGGCTCAAGCAATCCTCTTGCCTCAGCCTCCCAAGTACCTGGGACCGCAAGCATGCACCAGAACGCTCGGCAAATTTCTTAAATTTTTTGTAGAGACAGGGTCTTGCAATGTTGCCCAGACTGGTTTCAAACTCCTGGACTTGGGTGATCCTCCCACCTCAGCCTCCCAATGTTTTGGGATTACAGGCATGAGCCACTGCACTGGCTACTCACGTACTATTCATCCTTAACTTGTTATATATTCCCAGACACTTTACTTACTCTGTTTGCAAGTAGCCCTCCCCACAATAAAAGACAGAAAAAAAAGCGTTACCAAGAGATCATATGGTGAGCCCAGTGAAAAGACACATCTTATAGCCTGAATGCAAGAAGGAAGACAATAGGTAAAAGTGTCTGTGTTAGGCCATTCATGTGTTGCTGTAAAAAAAAAAAAACACCTGAGGCTGGGCACAGTGGCTCACACCTGTAATCCCAGCCCTTTGGGAGACCAAGGCGGCGGATCACTTGAATTCAGGAGTTCGAGACCAGCCTGGCCAACATGGAGAAACCCCATCTCTACTAAAAATACAAAAAAAATTAGCCAGGCGTGGTGGTGCACGCCTGTAATCCCAGCTACTTGGGAGGCTGAGGCAGGAGAATCGCTTGAATCCAGGAAGCAGAGGTTGCAGTGAGCCAAGATCGCACCACTGAACTCCAGCCTGGGTGACAGAGAGAGATTCTGTCTCAAAAAAAAAAAAAAAAAAAAA